>NW_009922040.1:4717-42332 GCF_000696875.1 Nestor notabilis
AAGTGAACAAAATGAATCCCTCCAACCTGGAACTGCTTCACCTGCATCGAGAATTTATCAAACCTTTAGTGGAGGTAAGATCTGTTCCTTATTATGGTATGCAGAATAAGCAACATTTAACAAAAAAAAAAGAAAACATTGGAGAAAAAAGGGAAGAGATCATATTCAACTTACATTGAGTGCTAGCATCTTGTTGTATTTGAGACCAGGATATTTTCAAATGCTATTTCTCCCTCCCCATTAAAAACACAATGATAGAAAAATGTTATTTTGTATGAAAGTCTTGGAGAATATTAAGAACCTGTTCTGTTTGTACAACATAAAGACAGTACAGTTTAAGCTAATAGACTACTGGGGGGAAAAAGCACATAATGCAACTGGGAATATTTTTTTCTCCTTCAGCAGTATTTCCAAATACTGGCAGTTAAGTATGTTACAGATTTATTCAGTTACTCTTTGAAGAATCAGATAGTCTGTAATTAGTGGATAGTTACTGCTTTATGAAGGTTGGCTATTATGACTAATGTCCGATTGCTTAAAAAAATCCTCCTTTTCTGTTTTGTTTTATTTTTAACTTTATTTCTTGCATTACCCTGTACATTCAAGCTGTTTATTAAGAACACAGAGTTGCTAAACATTTATTTCAAGAAAGGAAATTATAACTGTGTGCAAATTAAACAAAAACATATTTCCTATAAAGCTCATTGACTGCTCAACTTCTCGTTAAAAGACCAGAGAGGTGTATGTATAAACTACCTGCTCACAAGAGCTCTAAAACTACATTTTCTAGCTCTAGTCACAGACACACTGCATCCAACAGTTACTGCTTCTACTCGGGGCTTTTTGTAACCTGTACTATTTGGAGAACAGGAAACTTGTCCAAAAAAATAAATTCATTTAAGTTGACAGTAGAATTACATGATTTTACTAGCAAATAGTGAACACACTAACTCATTTTCTAAGTAATCTGTAAGACGCAATTTTAGAGATCCTTTATTTATGAAATAAGTGATATTAGAAAGTCTATTCTTGCATTGCTTTCTTTTGAAATTTTAAATCCTACTTTTAACCTTTTTTTTCCTCCCCTTCACAAGGGCATGCAGCAACTAATTCAGTTTTACAACTGACAATATGAAGAATGCAGTTGACCGGGTATCTTTCTAGCTGTATGACCTACAAGCAGCAGGATGCATCACTAAAATGTATTCTTAAGACATAAAGGAATTAGAAACAAAACATGGAACACACTTGTATTACCATTTACGTGCATGACACTTCAACAATATATATGGAAGACTAATACATCTGCTCAGATTTTCATTAAAAGAAGAGTGCAATGATTGATTCTTAAAATGGTGAGCATTTCTTAAAGAGGGATTTATAATTTAAAACCAGAATTGTGGAAACTACTGATGCATGAAGAAACAATGAAACATGAATTCCCAAAAGGATAATATACATACTTCACCAGCAAGCTGAATAAGGGTTTAAATCAAGCTTTTTCTATACTTCTCTCTAAATAACTTATTTGTCATAATGACTAATGGATTTTTTTTTCTCAATTTTATGGTCTGTTATGTATTCTCCTTAAATGAAAATAAACCAAATTAGGTAACTCATGGTTACTCTGAAAGCACATGAACTGGATTTTATGATGTAAAGCAACTTCTTTGACTAAGCCATCATCAAAAGTAATGAGCAGGAATATTACAGAAAGAAATATGCAACCATAAACTAAAGGATGTCTACACACACTCTGAAATCAGAAAGTCTTCTTTTTTTTTTTTAAACCTGGAAAATAAAAACAGGCTGCTACAAAATGCAACAGGGGAAAGAAATTAACATCACCTAAAAGAAGGTTTATTTGTCATTGCTGGCTTGAAACTCAGAACAGACACACAGAATATGCACTGAATATGAATATGCACTGAATATGCACTGGTCTGTAGAAGTATCTCAGGCAATTCAGAAGTCCCCATGTTTAAGCAGAATTTTTTGCTGCTGAAGTGCTGGAACAAAAAAAAGAAAAAAAAAAAAGCCTGCAAGGAATGAAAAAAGAGCCCAGCTACTACTTGGTTTCCAGGTTACAGTGCATGTCAAATACCTGTCAGTGACACCATGTATCAATTTATGACAAGCTGCTGCAATGATCTGAAAGGCCCTTGAGGCACAGAGAACAGGTAGGTCAGCAGTTGCATGCACCCCACCTCTGCTCAGCATTCACAAGGGAACACGCACTGTCCAGGGGCAATGCGTTGGGTAAATTAGTTCCCTGCCTTGACGTTTCTGCTTTTATTCAACTGAAAGCTATTACTCTATTCATAAGACTTAGCACATCTCAAGTTTTCTGTTTTCACAGAATTTCCACTGGCATAGAGTTAAGATTGTCATTTGGTTTAGCAGATCTGCTTTTGATTTCCTCCTGGCTTTTGCTAATAGGAAAGAACTTCATTTAACCAGTAATGCATTTGGAATGGTTTCTTGAAATTCATTCACAGCCAGGACAGCATACACAGAGGAAACTGTATTCCAGAGAGTTAACAGAAACATAATAGAGGTTGCCTAGATTATAAATTAAACCTTTTGAAATATTTCTTGTTTCATTTCATACCTGAGACTAGTATGTTCTAATTTACATCTTTTGTATTTAAGAGGCACATCTGAAATAACTGTTGAAGTATACCAAGAATTTTCATCATACAATTTGCAATTAATAGTATTGTGCAATTGAGGCTTTTCAGAACTACAGATAAAATCCATTTGCATATTATATCCCAAGTGTGCTTAATTCATACTTTCATTAAAAAAGGGCTCATTTTTATTCACCTTAGTGCTTATCCATTTTTAATATATTCCGAATGAAACAAAGGTCTGCATTTAAATTTATTTTCATGCCAAGTACATCCCCTCTTAAATTTAAAGCTACCTAAAAAAAATAAAATAAAACCCACCCTCAAGTACCATAACAAGAAATTGAATTACCTCTCTTTTATTTATTCATTTCATTACAAACTCAAGAGCTGGCTGACAATATAAATAATACAAACATCAGTTATTACATGCAGATGCTACAACCTATCGGCATGTGTAAAACAAAGCAGATGAAACACAAAGAATCTCCTAGATGTAATAAATGCTACTGCTTTTAAAACTCACTTATTCCTAAGATAAACATGCTATGTACATAAATCTGTTGTATTTACTCGCAGTTTGTATTAAAAAAAAAAAACAAAAACAAAAAACCAAACCAACAAATCAAAACCCTGAAAGAGTTTTCTTTTTAAGTACTATTTTCTAAAATTATTTGCCTAAATCTATTCTGGAATAAAATTAAATACTTTTTCATTCCATGATTCCACTGATTTCTTGAAGAAACTGAATATTCAAATTGGAAAAAGGAAATGCAGTATTTTTAAAATAAATTCCATTCCCCCAAAGCTACAAATATTTTGCATTTGAAATCATACACACTTACATAAAACTGTTGCAGTGTCAAATTTCATACGTGTAGATAAATACAACATAAAAGTGAACAGAAGTCTTCAAGCTCTGTAAAAATCTGCTGAATTACAGAACTTTAAGTTTCAGCTCACAACACTGTTGAAAACTCTTCATAAGAAAGAGGCTGCTAAATTGACATAAATAATTTAAACGCTTTTTTTATGATACGTAAACAACAGTTCTCCATGTTCCTATCACTTTCTTTTTCCACAAGAGCCCTTTTAAAATGATCTTGAGTACCAATTTGTTAATACTTAAAACGTTCTTCTAAAATGACCCTCATCGCAATACAAAGGCCATGCACAAGTATAGTTAATTCAACAAATGGGCCCTTTGTAAAACCCACATCACTATAAATAAAGCCCTGTCTCCCCTAAGTGGAAGCTTTTCACTTTTTTTTTCCCCCCCTAAACAAATCCTGCTTTCCTTTTTAAAAGGAAAGACCTTATTCTAGGTCCTCAGGCTTTTGAGCCCATGCCAACTAAAGCTCTGAACATACAGTAAATCAAGAGTTTGATAAGAATAGATGCTTTTCTCCCCCCTCCTCCTTCCCCAGCATTTATCTACAGTAAGTGTTAGAAAAAGAAATCAAATAGTTCCATATTTTATTTCACTTTTCAGGAGAAAAAACAGCTGCAACAAAAGAATGTGTTTCTCCCCCATTCTGGAAGTCAACATGCAGTCTGAATCTAACATCACGGTTCGAGATGACATTGATGACATCGACACCAACATGTACCGACCACTGTCATATCCATTAAGTTTTCAAGTTTCTCTCACTGGATTTTTGATGTTAGAAATTGTTTTGGGACTTGGCAGCAACCTCACCGTGCTGGTACTTTACTGTATGAAATCCAACTTAATCAATTCTGTCAGTAACATAATTACAATGAACCTTCATGTACTTGATGTAATAATTTGTGTGGGATGTATTCCTCTAACTATAGTTATACTTCTGCTTTCACTGGAGAGTAACACTGCTCTCATCTGCTGCTTCCACGAGGCTTGTGTCTCTTTTGCAAGCGTTTCAACTGCAATCAACGTCTTTGCTATTACTCTGGACCGATACGACATCTCTGTAAAACCTGCTAATCGAATTCTGACCATGGGAAGGGCTGTGATATTAATGACATCAATATGGATCATTTCACTTTTTTCCTTCCTGATTCCTTTCATTGAAGTCAACTTTTTCAGCCTTCAAAGTGCAAGTACTTGGGAAAATAAGACACTTCTGTGTGTGAGTACAAATGAGTACCACACTGAGCTAGGAATGTACTACCACCTTCTCGTTCAGATTCCGATCTTTTTCTTCACTGTTATAGTAATGCTAATTACATACACCAAAATACTCCAGGCTCTAAATATTCGGATTGGTACAAGATTTACCACGGGACAAAAAAAGAAAGCTAGAAAGAAAAAAACTATTTCTTTGACCACTCAGCATGAGACTACAGATGTGTCCCACAGCAGTGGAGGAAAAAATGTAGTCTTTGGCGTAAGGACTTCTGTGTCTGTCATAATTGCTCTACGCCGAGCTGTAAAACGGCACCGGGAGCGACGAGAACGGCAAAAGAGAGTCTTCAGAATGTCCCTCTTGATTATCTCAACATTCCTTCTCTGCTGGACACCCATCTCTGTTTTAAACACCACCATCTTATGTTTGGGCCCAAGTGACCTTTTGGTAAAGTTGCGATTATGTTTTCTAGTAATGGCATATGGAACAACTATATTTCACCCTCTACTTTATGCATTCACAAGGCAAAAGTTTCAGAAAGTTCTGAAAAGTAAGATGAAAAAGCGAGTTGTTTCAATAGTGGAAGCAGATCCCATGCCAAATAACGCTGTAATACACAACTCATGGATAGAGCCTAAAAGGAACAAAAAGATCACCTTTGAAGACAAAGAAGTAAGGCAGAAATGTTTAGTACCTCAGGTTGTCACTGACTAGATTTCAGTATTCACCAAAACACATCAAGTGGAATATTTGAACAAATCATAGAAAAATACTGCCAAATAAGAAAAACTTTTTTTAACTATTGGCGAGACTGTAAATTTTCAATATATATGTTAAATAGAGTAGGTCTTGTATATTCAATTTCTTCATTATGTAAGATATATGTTGCATGGCCGTTTGTTAGCGTAACATCATGTGTATATTTGTCAAAAATATTCAAGTCCTCTTTTTTAGAAAATAAATAGCCTTAAAGAAGTGCAAACTTTTAAAAACATTTGTATGGCTCAGTTTCTCTATAAATACAAAAAGATTTTTAAACAAAAATTCCAGTAGGGAATACTTTTCTAAAGCACAAACTCAACATTTTGCACGATATGGTATTTTTAAATTTAATTCATAAATGGTATTGATCGGAGATATTCTGAATGCTAATATGGCTACAACTTGGACACATTTTTACCTCATATTTAAATAGCTACGTATTTCAGATTTCTCCAGCATGCAATTACCATGCATATGTAAGCAAAGTCATTTATGTGATGTCCTTCAATTAGTCTTTCAGAATCATTTACTTTTGATGTGGGAAATAAACTTCACGTATAATCCAAAACTTGACAGTACTTTGAAAACAAGTGTAAAGTCTTGCAGATACGATCTCACATCCACAGTTTCTACGTAGAAAATACACCACTTTGAATAATTACATAGGAGGGATGGAGGAGGTACGGGGAAAAGACAGGCCAAATGATGTCAAAAAACATCAGAAACAGACAAGAAAGTTATTTGTCTTGATAATAAAGACAAACAACCAACAAAGCCATTCCTGTGCAAATGCTTATTAGATTTTCACACTGAAGGGGTTTAGCTAGACCTCTAGTGTGATGCAGGCAACTTTTATACAGAGATTTTACAGTCATACCATCTATCTACATAGACAGATATGACTGTCAAGTGTTGCAGCTGAAATGGAAGATAAATTTCTTACCCTCGATAACTTTTGTATTATTTTGACTTCCCTTCTCCTTCGATGATGTTCCCTTCTAGCCATGCAACTGCTTTGTCACAAACCAATCAGCAACACTGCTAGCTACCCTATTTCTGTATTTCCTGGACAGCCATGGTATACCATCATACTATATCCTCTTTTTCTATTTCATCTTACACCTGCAATGAAGAATCAAGAAGCCTTAAAAAGTCATTATCATCCATAGCACTGTAAGCGAAAATTAAGATATTTATCCAAACAAAAGGATGTTGAGTGGTTTGCATTCTCACATGCTTTAAAAATTCATAATTTCAGTGAACAGGAGGGGAAACAAAACAAAAAACTGCAAAATCAATCAGCATTATTTCATTTGTCTCGTTATATAAACTGCTCAGTGTGTCACCAGCTACCAGTATAATTAAAAGGCTAATTCTCAATAAGTATTGGCTTATTATTTTAAGCAGAGCATATCCTTGAATATGAAAGCCTGTTTTACTAAACTGTTACATAAAAAATAAGGATTTCTGAAGCACTTTTCTAAAGTTGCATATAAAAAAAAAAAGTGGATTTAAGGGAGCAAAAAGCTATTTTCCATTACATAATTATTAATTGTATGTGTATTGTCAAAACTGGTTTTGTGGCTAAAAAAAAAAGGAGTACTTGTAAGGTACACTGATTTACTTAGGCTTGTGCCTTAGTTTACCATAACAGAAGACTCAAAAACATAATTCTACAGCTCCATGTTCCACAAACATCAGCCACTTACAATCATCCAAATTCTTCCTATAAGTTTTATTATCTAATCGAAAATAATTTGATATCTAAAATTACTGTGTAACATATATTCAAACATAATTTCACTAGCTTTTTTCTAAAAGCTAGCCCAACACCACTGCATTCAACTGTACCCACTTACAGAGCTGATTTCCCAGGCTACCCCTAGGTTCCTACAAGAATTGAAATCTCTCATCTTATTTGAGAGGTTGCAGGGGAGAAGTAAACTTACTGGTTTTATGCAAGAAACTCTTTGGTTTTAATTCCATATGCTCCAAACTTATCACTTCAAAAACATTCTTTCAAGAGTAAGCTCTACTGAAAAGAGATGTACTACAAAAAATTAAGCAGGAACTATTATTTTTTCTTTTCTCTAACACTTCTTCCTTTCTCTGCCTAGCTATCCTCCGAACACTGGAAGGAGGAGAAAGTGGAATCTCTAGAGCTAATGGCATTATATGATTTCACTGATTACTGAGCTTCCAATAAAAATACTATGCATTTATTTAAAAAGAAAATAAGAAATTACAATGACCACAACGCATGAATAAGCTTACATCATGTCCTTATCAGAAATAAACATTTAAGAAAAGCTTTCAAACGTGAAATGTTTCCTGACAATATGACTTTACTTTTTAAAATTAAATAAATTCTCAAGAACGACATATTTTGTGTTAAAAGCACATTCATTAGAAAGTCAGATTCAATGAAACAGTACTTCATAACAACGAGAAAATGCAGTCTAGGAATTAGTCAGAGAGATGAAGTCAGGTTTTAAAGGCTATGTCAACCACAGCCATCGACTGCCTTTAAGAATATAGCAAGTTCATTATTCCATTTACTATTCTTCATCTTTCATTAAACAAAAAAACGTACTTACACCATGTTGGCATGCACTCTGAGGTCTGCAGAAGACAATTCTGCATAGAGTAGGCAGTAATACAAGAAAGAACATGTGCAATCCTATGTACACGCAGCAGTCATTATAAAACAGAATCATACATGATCTGTACCACAAAGATGACAGATTTAACACAGACAAGACAAAATAAAGAGTAACTAATAAAGGAACACAGAATATCCTACAGACAGAGAAGAGGATTTTTAGGAGGGATATGAAGGTGTGCCGTGGGTGCTTGTCAGACAGACTAAAACAGAACACAAGAAGAGGCAGCATCACTGGAGAAACAAGGGCAAATACTTGCCATAGTATTGTACAATAAGAAGCCCACTACGTTCTTAAAAATGATCTCACCACCGTGAGTCATTAGTTCAACTACATTTCACACCACTCAGCCTAAGGCAAGCAGAATTGCACAGGACTCTAAAAATACCAATTCCAGCAAATACCTCTCAGAAACCCAAGCAATCACCACCACGTTTGCACCAGTTTGCACACATTCTCTGTCTTTAAAGTATTAGCTGGTAAGTGACTATGTTGTCTTTTAACTTCAAATGCATCTCCATTTAGTTTTAGAGTGTAAAATGAGGCTAGCCCACACTAAAAATACAAAAAAGCTGAGTAGAGTGCCAGTATCAATTAGAATATTCAAGAAGCACACCTTAACGTACCTTCATAAACCAGTGAAACAGAAATGTAAATGCATCACAAATATCTAGTTACAAGCTGGCAACAATTTTTACAGATTACAAGGCACTGCTACATGGTCAGAAGTTCTGTTTATTTCATTAGTGCCAGGGGGATAGGAATCACTTCAGTGATTTCTAAATATATTAGATTAAAAATGTATGCATCCGGATACATACTAGATCAATACACCTCTCTTCCTTCATTATTACATAAGTACACACATGCACATAATACATAATTATTATACATCCATACACACCCAAAGTGGAGTTCAACATTAGCATCTCCTTTTTATTTATATGGATGGGGTTTTGGTAAGAGTATCTCTGAACTATAAGAGTAGTCTTTGCATTATGCCACACACCTCATTAATTAAAATGAAATAATACATTCAACCACCTATATAATTTACCTGGGCACAAGAAAGATTTTTTTCTGCTCTGTTAACTGTTATATGTATCACACCACAATGCACATAATAGTTCTTTTTCAACATCAATGTATGTGCTAGTCATCAGAATTCTTTGATAACTAAGTACTTTAGACTTATGTTTGTTTCCTCTGAAGAAAGTATTTTAGTTACCAATTGTCACTAAACTCTTTTAGAAGGAGAGAATACAGCATTCTTTAGCAAAGCTTCAAAGTAGTATAAAAAATAAATAATACACTAACTTACCCTTCCCTCCCACATTGTTCAAACAAAATACCTCTAACATATAGCTAAGGACAATGAGCTTCTGTCTTAAAACCTTCCAGCTTATAACAGCCAAATTCTACTCCTACTTCACACACTCTGCTGCAGTATCACTGAATTTATGTCTTACACCAACAGTAGAGAGAAGAAGCTGACTCTGTAATTACCTTCTTCTTTTTCTACTTCATAGAACACTTGTGCATTTCAAGAAGCCAAATTAAACACATACCCCATGAATGCTAAAGAAGAAGGATGTTAAGTAGGTAGCAGATGTAGGTCAAGAGGAAAAGGGCAAAAGGTTGAAGGAACTGATGTAAGGCAGCTACAGCCATCAGGACCACAGAAAGGTGGAGGACAACGTGCATCTCCATGGAAAGAATGCTAACCTTATTTTTTAGATTAGAATAAAAAGAATTTATCTTTGAATCATCGAGTGTGATATGTGGTTTTGCCAAAATTGCCAGGAGGAGAGGGGAGAACGACATGAACAGCAACTCTAGAAAAGGCTTTGATTTAACAAATTAAACACAGAATAACAAACTGAGAGCAAGGATTACTCTACTACCTCTTTTCCTAGAGATAAACTGTACATTTTGCCAAGTACAAAGCACATACAGAGTACATGTATTCCAAGAACAGACCTGAGAAGAAAATGCTATTAGATGTCTGTTGCCAGTGATAAATTTTAAATAACGCTATTGAATTTTCCCTCAAATCAGTCTTGGTCAGATCACTTCAGTCTGTCTTGATGCTTTGAGTGTGTTTCACTACTAGAGTGTGTTTTCAGTTACTGCCTCTTTATCTCAATTTAATTATTTTTGTAGAGTAATAAATTGAAGGAGAAATACTATCAGACATCTTTATGTTCTCTGCTAAAATTACACTTCAGTGATTATTACAAATTAATCCAGAATGGAAGAGAACTTCGTATTTACTTTATAGATTTCTGTATCAGCTGTTTTCCTATTTTACAAAGAAATTCTCACACAATGAAAAGAAATTCAGTTTAAAAAAACCACCACAATTTACAGTGAAAGTTCTGTCATAAGCACAGAAACTGAAATTATTAAAACAAATTTTATTCTTTATAGTTTGAATTATTTATATCCTTTGAATATAAGTATTTCTATATCCTCGTTCTGATTCCTGACACTGCGCAGCCAGGCAAGCAGGCGGGCAGGCTGACGGCACAAAGCTGCTGGCAAACAGCACGCCCTTGTTTCCTTTCCAAGCTAGGTTTTTGGAAATACAATTTTGGTTTCTGTTACCCTGCTATGATCTCTAACTTCCTACCCTATCTTGCAACAGTTTAACTTGTTACCCTATCTGATAAACAAATCAATGTCACCGCTGAAACAACATTGCTGTAAAATCTGCCACTCTGGCTATGTCAGACTGTTATTAGCAGAGCAATATTAGCACAGCTTTACTTTCAACTGTACTAGGATCTCTCACAATCTGTTGTGAGATTTTATTTCAAATTACACTCAATTTCAATTCAACCAGTGGGGGGGAAGGAGGGGAAGCACAATAACTGACAACAACCTGTACTCTGGTTTTCTTTCAGATCTTATTTCAAGATATTTTTCATAAATCCCTGTCACAATTAAACAGAGAAGGGAGAAGTAGGAAAAAAGGACAGCTCCCCACATTAGTAAATTATTACAAGTATCAGCAATGCTTTGTGCACTAGGTTGTCTTTAACAGTGTGCTGAAAACATGCATAAGGGAAAAGAAAATGGGAAAGGAACATTATTTGTGACATACATATCATCACAGAACAAGAGGTGAATGTGAGAGCTACTGTTGTAAAACACCTTAACAATAATGAGGAAGATCGATTCTTCCTGCTAACAGCTCTAATAGCTAGTAAGACCTGTCGATGAATAAGAAGAGAACAAGTGAAACAAAAGATGTGAAAAGAATCTGTGGGCAGGTTTTAGGGAAGGTTTTAATACAGTTATGTGGTTCAGTAACAAGAGTGGCTTCCATACCTAAACCAAAAAGAACTTTCATGGAAAACTAATTTTTTGTGTTTTGCCAAAATACCATACAAATGCACATATATAGACCATAGCAAAGCTAAAATAAAGATTTAGCAAATGTATTTGTCGCTACTGCAATCGATAAGGTACTTCATGAGACTTCTTTTCTTCTAGCTACAACAGACTTTCTAGCAGCGTATTTGCATGTAATAAAACCAAGTGTTACCTAAATTATAAATTGATCTTCTGAATGGTTACCAAACATCAAATCATAAGAAATTTACTAATTGAGTGAATCACTTCATTTTCTACATTTAAACAGGAACAAACATTTAAGTTTAATAATTTTGACTATATGAGGTTATATTCTCATAAAAATAAAATGGAGCTATACAGCTCACCTGCAGTCCCAGCAAACATGGATAAAGCACAAAAAAGTGCACATGAATACGAGTTAAAGACATCTTTAAAAAGATTAATATCTTCAGAAACTTCTGAAAAATCTTGCTTCAACTGTACAGTTTAGAGAGAAGATTCCAGAAACAGTTTAAATAAAGTGGAATGAAAGGGGAAACTTTTGATTCAGTCACTGAGACTTCCTTATGCCACAATTTTGCTTCAGTCAAAGGAGGGGGAGTCTTTGGAATTGTAGACAATCTGCCAAAGAAACAGTATGTAATAAGATGTTCCTTCTTCTAATGAGGCTAGGTCTTCACATATTCCCCTGAAATGACAGAAGAAGAGATAGGAGACCATGCTGTTCTTCAGCTGAAAAGGGTCTACCTTTAAGATACAAAGCCATTAATTAAGATGTAGTGCCTGTGAGCAATGGAAGGTTGGACCTGAATGGTGAACAAATAAAAAGACTGGACTACTTTATTTTTCAAACTATAACTGAGAAAAGTCCGCAAAATCCATGATTAAACTAATATTTGAAAATTACGTCCATGAGTTGGGAGACAAAAAGGAAGAAACTACTCCTGTGAAAACAGCCCGTTCTTAAAGCTGTTTCCTACGTGCAAGGACTAGACCTTATTCTACAGTACTCATTACTTTGTATTACGTATGGCAACACCTTCACTGATTTTTAAGGCAATGCAGAAGCGACAGTTGCAGGAATACTGGCTTCCATCCACAACTTGAGCACAGACTTCAGTCTTCTTTTCACAGCCATTTGGTTAGATTTTTTTAACCTGAACTAGCTCACTAACTATAAATGAACAAGATAAAATTGGTATGTTTACGATTTGAGCAACCAATGTTTACTTGAGGAATTACAACAGAATTGTGTATACTATCTGATTTTTCAATTATTTTGTATTATTTTTTAGTTATTTTATACATTTTATACTCATTTTCCAGTCCTTAGCTCCTGTCATTTCTTTCTCTCCTAACCATGGAGCCCTTCTGTGACCCTTTATTTTCTCCCTATGAATGCACCTCTCCAGTCTTAATCTTCAAAGAAAAAAGCACATTTAATCTCCTGCTGTGACATGTATAAATGCATTTATTCACAGGTAACCACAAAACTATGTTTTTATCTGTAAAGCACAATTCCCTATGCCAATTGCAGAACTACAGATTTGCCTGACATAGCTGCATGAATGCTAGAACAGAAATAACATTGGTAAAGCAATCCCAGCATGGATGCAGTCCAATTCCAGTGCTTTACAGAAGTTTAGTACCATGCTTTCATATTTGTAAAAGCACATTATGTGTATATGCTGAACATTCAAGATGCTCTGCCCATTTACATCTGCTTCTCCTCCAGTAGTCTGCCTCAATCTGCAATGTACACCCATAGAAAACTACCACTACTTTACCTACCTCTGTTTCTCTCTTCCAGCTCCCCCAGTAACAAAATTATCTAGGAATAACGCAGAGCAACTGTGAGGTTGGGAGAAGATGGCTTATTTAAATACTTACTTAAGAAAACAATAACTTAAGGGAGATTTAAGTCACCTAAATTGTAGATTATGCACCTAAAATATAGCTATAATGCACCTAAACAATTTCTTTGATCAACTAAGTAACCAAAACACATACATTTCTTTGATAACACTTATCTTCCATAAAAAGGTAACTGACCATCATTAATTCAGCTTTACAGCCCTGAATTCTACTTTCAAATGAATTCAACTTCTCTACTATTTTTCTACAGCAGCTTTGTGCCTAATTGACTGATTTCAACAGAAATACCCTGTTTCTCCTTCTGAATGTTGCAACAACACAAGCTGGACTTTACCCTTCCCTTTCAGTAAGGAGTTACAAATGAATGGTTCCTTGAAGTTAGCATATTTGTATAACATCCTCCTTAATTACTGCTGGATTAGAAGGTATCCTTACTTTGTGAAAGAACAAATTACTCTGCCTCCAAAAATAAGGCAAGAACGTTTACTTAAAAATCCTCCTATTCTAAATCGTTATGAACAATCTGGAAACCTGTGTGTTCATAAGATTACTCCATGATAGGTGTCTTTGTGGATCCTGCCAATCACAGAATTTTCTGCAATATTTTAAATTTATCATACCTACACACCTGTAATGCATTCAGTTGTGTTTATACACTGTTTTCCAATTACAGTTGTTATCTTTGCTTTCTCACTACACTAGAACAGCCTTTATCAAGGACTACCCTCCTTCTTGATTGCCAAAAAGCCAGTATTTCACAATTTAATTTAGTCTTCTCAGTTTCGACTTTCAGCTTTGTCTAACTAGTTTTGTCCAAACTAATGAAAGGAAGATCCTCTGCATTGGAAAATTAACTATTTCCAAAATAAAACATTAAACACTGAGTCTATTCTCAGTTTGCCCTATGCATCACGATTTGCCACTCTGGCAACATGTGGCTTCCAAATAAAATAAGTTTATTATAAAAGAATCCAAAGTAATGTTTCTCCTTGTTGTTAGTTCCTGTGTTAGAAATTGGTGATCTTTTACCACTGGCCACTGAAGACAAACAGTCCAGGCTCCCAACACCACTCTTCCACACATCTTGGAAACATGCTTAGTCAGCAATGCTTCCATTTTTCTGGTTTAATTCAGTGGGTTATAAAAGTAACATCTGTTGGATTTTGTTAGCTGGCTTCTCTAATCTATATGCATTTACAGATACTTCTACTGTAACTTGTCATTCTGGTACCCCCAGTGAAATTTTCCAAACATGATTTGCTACCACCATGATTTGATCTTCTAATGAGCATTCTAATGGAATGCTCACTTATTTTTCTTGATGATCACAAGTTACCTGTCCATTTCATACACTTCTATTCTCTCTCACTCTTTTTCTGAATCTGTTCAAGAAGACAAAAAAAAAATAAACCTCTTTTCTCAGACACACAATACTGAAGTGTTATTTCTGAACTAACCACGTTCTTCTTCAATACAACCACCAGGTTATGCACTAATGAATGCTTCAGTCCCAGCAGAAAGAAAAAAGTTCTACATTATTAGCTGCTTCTTGGTGTTATTTCCTTGACCACTAATTTCACCACTGGCCACAGCAAAACAAAAGGAAGCACACATCTTCCCAGCTACCCCCAGTCAACTTCGCTAGAAAAAAATGTGTGACATCTCTCCATACCTTGCCATGGGGAAGTGATTATCTATTGAACTCATATCACTGAGTCTGATCACCTTAGAGATCATTACTCTAGTTCTTGGAGAACTAGCCTCCAGCTTGCTATTGAATTTCCAAGTACGTAAATGCTCAGGAAAGGAAGAGAACAGAGAAAGTTATAAATGCTAATTCCTACCAGAGTTTCAGGCAGTGCATATGCAGACCTGCCTGAAATGTAAAATTGTCGTTTCCTTGTAGAACCTCCACACAGAGAACAGACACCCAGATCCACGCTCTTGCAGATACATCATTCTAGCTGTAAATGGCGTCAAACTCTACAGAACCTATTTTTCCATACTAGTTGCTAGTGTCACTGATTTGGTTGTTTATAATAGGTACTGAATCCTAGTTATACCTATAGAAATATAGTTAGAACTCACAACTACTTAATTTAGAGATGACATCTCTCTGCTTTGCTGATATCCCTGCATTCACTTTTATTTTATGTAGTCCAACTTGCCTTTCTTTTCATGAACGTGTGAGTAGATACCATTTTCTTTGTTTATCTAACAAACCTCTCTCTTCCCTACTCTCTCAGCCAAAAGTAATTCCCATCTTTGGTGTGCCTAATTTTATTTTTAACTGATACAGGCTTTTAAAGTCAGTGCACAAAAAATCACTACATTCAAAGGCAGACAAAGTTTGCAGATATCTTTGGGTGTTGATAATTTTTGTGTGTCACCTGGAAACAGAAACCCATAGCTTTCATTTCCACTTTTAATTATATAGTTTATTTTAAAAGTCTGACTGCCCAGTAACAGAATACTTTGCCTCAAAACTCAAAGATGCTCTTAGATGTGTATTAGTTTCACAATATAACTGTTTCAAAGAAATTTAAGAAACTTTTAAAAACCTCTGAAGTTGTAATTATCCTGGTTTTGGCTAAGCACAAGCATTCACAACTACAAGATTATCTATGTTACTGGTTCTTCCAAATCCTTTCATACCTCTTTCATGACACACCCTAGCTGAAAACCACAAAAATACTTAAAATAGTCAAGGGTAAAGTAAAAACAAGGTCCAAACACCTTTATCAGCTGCCATACCATCCATCCAGTTGGGAACAAGTATTCCCCAACAGCAAAACAGAAATAGGTATGGTATAATTCCTCCCTACTCTACTGGGATACTTTGAGAAGAGAGTAGAAGGCAGATTTTGTAATTATAGAAACACAATGAAAGCACAGTTTTTAGATTTTAGTCACACATTTAAATTCAGTAATTGCAAACAAACAAACAAAAAATGGAAAAAAACTTACCTTATGAGACCTGGACTTTACATTTAAGCTCATAACGAGAAAAGATAGGATAGTGTAATTACCAAGACCACCTCCCACAACCTCCCTCTTCCATCACCTTCTGTTCTTCATTTCCAATCAGTATCTCTTTCAAAATTCCCAATCCCTTCTGTTTCAGCCTTACCCAGGTGGGACTACAAACTTCAGATATATCCTCTGACTCTCAAAGCCCCAGACCATCTGATACATTACCAAATTAGACAGAAAATACTAGTTTCAGTGATTTTAAAAAGTAGTACTGGCTTTATCTCAAACACAGAACTGAATGTGCTACCTAGGTAAACACTATTTGTGCCTCATGTGCATGACAGTACACAACAGGTATCAACTTATCAGCTGCATGACTGGTGCAGCTACTCTACTGTCCCAACAGTAATTCCAGCCTGTCCACATCTTTTTTACATAACAGGGACCAAAACTGAACACAGTATTCCAGGTGTGGCCTGACAAGAGCCAGCTAGAGTGGGATAATGACATCTTTATCTCTGCTGGTGATGCCCTTGTTGATGGAACTCAGCATCTTGTTGGCTTTCTTAATTGATACTAATAACAAAATAGTAGGTATCAGATTCAGAATAATAGATGACTAGGAGGTTGAAAGGGCAAAGATTTCCAGAAATGTAAGGATCGAAAGGTGTGGACATCTGTAAATGGGAGCAAGAAAGAACAAAAGACAGAAAACAGTCTTTGATGGGCCTGGAATCAGGTTAAAAACTGCCAGACATACTCCACATACTCCAGCAAAGGCAACTTGAACACACTGTAATTAACTTCTGACACAGCCTTACTCATAGGACATCAATAACATACCTCTCAGGAACAGGTTAACACCTCAAGATTGAAAGCAGAGAACTAAATCCATTTTAAAATATCTGATAATACAGCACTCTGACAAGCTCTATATATTTGAGAGTAAAATTACCAAATGCATAATAATGGAGGAAAATCAAATTCTTTGAGTAGTTACAGCTAAAAGACTAATCTCATCAACAGCAGAAGTCAGATCAATGCTAACATGAAAAAACAGCTTCATAATTCACTCAATGTGGCAAATCCGAAACATGTTTATGGTCTTTTAAAGGAAACCAGACATCAAGATAAGCCACCGTTACGATTACATGTGGATTAATTTTCTAGAACTGTATGCATAAAGAAAAATAAATTCTGAGATATCACAATAGTTATGACTTTGGATAACAGTGACACGACAACAAAACCACACCGACAGAAACCAAACTTTTAACAACCTGAGGAAATGTAAATTCAAGCCCTACTAATTTAAAGGTTATGTTGAAAACCAAAATTCCAACAAGATATTTTTTCTTATATCAATTTAAACTTAGACTTTTCTCTCATGTGCCTGTAATTATCTGGTGTCTTCTATTCAAAATGATTAGAAGAAGAATGCATTCAAGAGATTAAGTAAAACATACCAACTATTTACATAAAAAGATTTGTCTAACATAAGGTTTCCAAGCCAGGAATCCTAATCACAGCAAAATGCAATTTGATAGTAAACGTTCTGTATGTTCTATCTGCCTTGCTCAAAGAGGATAAAAAGGTCTTACACTATTAGCCTCTAACTAATGAAAAATTAAATTTTGCAAGTCATTTTGTTACAAACAGATTAACACAGTATCTCATAGTGAACAGTTCAAATTAATGAACTTGTTACATACTATTAAGATTTTTTGCTTATTTCAGAAGCCAACAAGAAATAAATTAATCTCCACAAAAGCTCCTTAATTCTGCGTAAAAGGTAAAGACAGCATAAAATAAAATAAGAATGCCTAGAACAAGATTGTTGTATGCATAATTTAAACAGAGAAAGAAATAAGTGAGTGGCATAGCAACTAACGAAGAGCACAAGAACTAGCTTTTACACTCATTACACAAAATATCTGGTTGTATATCATAATTCATGAAATAACACAACTTAGCAAAAGCTTACATAGCTCTTCCTTTTATGTTAATTTACAATAAATCAAGGAATGTCTTTGGCAAACACGAAGCCAGGAACAACACTAAGAAAACCACAAGACCTTCTTAGTCACCACAAGGATTTTTTGTAGCACTAACTACCCATAGCTTTCATGGCACTCCTTTCCTTGAATAAACAGATCAGCTAATAAACCAGAATCTTGCTAAACATAGTAAATTAAAGCATTCCAAATACACTTTTTACTTTTTCTTTATCAGTGTATAAAATAATATCCTCAATTGCCTCTGCTGTATGAATGTAAGCTGAATGGTTCTACAACATCATCATAATAAAGAAAAATTATTTTGTGGTATATCTGACTGTCACAGAATGACCAGTATTATCCATGAGAAACATAATATCTGGTGTGTATATATATATTCATTATACATTATCCTATTATTTTGTGATTAAATGCACTATTAACCATATACAGATAATCACAATGTAACTAGAGCAGGCCATCATTTTCAGTTTTCACCAGAGATGAAGAAAAGCAGTACAGACAGTGTATTCTGTATGTATTTCACACGTGACACTGGGTTCATGTTTGTGAAGAATTTGTCTTTATTTTCAAAGTTTTTTGTAAGTCTGATTTTGGAAAAATTAAGCTTCAATATAAAAATGATTTTTCAGTTTCCAGTGAGTTCAGGACTCTATTTTAAAGCTACAAATATTAAGGCTTTTAAATTATTTGTCTATCTGCTCAGCCTTCTCGCCAGGGAGGGTTTTTTGGCTCTGGAATACTACAAATGAAACTTTGTGCAATAACTTTTGAAAAATATTCCATCTTGTGGTAACAGAGACTCATGAAAAACAAAACTAAACAAAAAAAACAACTCAACTGAAAGGAACAACATGAAAATGAAGAACATAGAGAATACACCCTACTAAAGACAGGCATAGTATATTTTAGCCCAAAAAAATTCCAGTGAAGGTCTGGCCGTGTGACTGCTACCACCACGATGGAATCAAGGAAAACGTTTTAGCAAGATATTTGCACTTGGTATGGATGCAGATGCACCACCTGAAGCAGTGGCATTAGGAAATAATGCAGATGGCTCTGAGCCAGTAATACAATTCAGTCATTCCCAGCAGGACTAATTACCCCAGGCAAAGCATCATGCTAGCGTGGCTGTGTAATTTCTATTAATCAAATCAGTTCACTTACCCCTACAGAACAGTGCATTCTGCTACAAAGACATATGCTGTATTATTTTAGAGGACACTAGGTCTTGCACAAGGCAGTAAATTGTAATACATCTAAATCCCGAAGCCAAAGCACCATGAAAGCAAATTTTTCTCCAGATTGATGTGTGTTGATTCTTAGGAGAAACTGTGCATGGCAATATTAATGTCAACAAATCTGTCTGCTCTGTGTACCAGCAGTGAAAGACCTCACTGACATGACAGTAACCAAGTCCTTCCTCACTCTAATTGCAGTCAACACCAGAGCTGGCTTGGCAAATGTACACTCTAAATGTTTTCTTGGAATAGAAAAAACAAAATAAGCTCATCACTGAGTATGATATGGGGAGAAGGCAGCACTGAAAGACAGCTGCCATATTAGCTGTGGCAGATGTTCAGACAGCTTACCATTGCAAGTTTAGTAATACGTGTGTACAGACACCTAACATTATTTCAAACACTGCAGCAGTCAAAATGACACAATTTTTGTACAACAATATTTAACCTGAAGGACAAATATTAGTCAGCCAACCTGCAGTCACTTCAGAATAACTTTCTGTGTTTTAGTCAGATTATTTATGCTAGTTTAATACTCAATTAATAAAGCACACTTCGGAAACAATAGGTGCAGGTAATTCCAACTTGCAATAGTATGGGTAATGGTATAAAACTGACTACTGAGAAAGGTTATTTAAGTTTTCAACAAATTAGAGCTGTTGTTTCCTGAATACCAACTAGTAGTCTTTAGTATTTTCATAAACACAGAACAATATTCATCATCATTCCCAAATATTAAAAACCTATAAGAGTAAATTAACACCTTTCTTAAGAACAGCTGGGTCACAGAGAAATGGATAGCTTGCCTTCTTTCCTGGCAAAGGAAAAAAAATCAGATACACAACACATTCACATAGTCAGTACCACCTTCCTTTTCCTGCTCACTGTGTTCTCCTACAGAATACTGACATAATAGTTTTTGAGGGTCAATTTTTGCAGCACTCCAGTAACATGATGAACTGTGTGAATTTAACTTGAATGTCAGACACAACACGAAGAGAAGTAATTGTGGCAGAGGGGTGAGCTGAAGGTCTTTGAGATTTATCTATTTCATTTGAAGGAGTGATAAGACGCTGAACTAAAGTGATGGCATGAATTTTCCAGTCACGCTGTCCTAATATTCCAGGAGGTGTCTGGGCACAGTGCCCAACAAATGGACTTGTGCAAAGCAAATTTAACATCAAAGAATCCAACCAAAACAAAACAAAGAAACACATAAAAAATGTGGTCTGTAAAAATACACACACCACCAAAAAAACCCCAAAACTTCTCTATAATACATTTACTACTAGGGAGGGGGGGGATGACAAGCATCTCTGAGAGAAACAAAGGATTCGTAGCAGGTCAGCTTACTCAGTCCTCTTGCTTCAAGGCAAAATCACCTGTATCTAATCTACTCCTGGTACATGCTGTGACTAACTGCTTTTGAAAAAAGCGTCAAATACCAACTTCACAGCTCCCCTGAAATTACTATTATTGGCAGAAACTGCTCCCAACATTTTAGATAAAAATTTTCTTTGCTTCATTTCAGGCCCACAAGTTACTATTTCAATCACAGCAGATATGGACAGCCATTTACTCCCTTCCCATCTGAAAAACTTTTATTTATCTGAAGAATGTTATTCTGCCTCCCAGACCCCTCTTCTCCAAACCAAAGAGGCACACACTTTCAGTTCCTCTGCTGATTGCCCATCCTCGAGACCATCAGCCATCATTACTATTTTAGGACTTTATCCAATTAACCTACATCTTTCTTGAACGAGGTGCATCAAAAGGATCTTGACACTCCAGCTGAAGCATGAACAAAAGATTAGTTTCAGTGTCTTGCACACAACACCTGTCCTTATAAAGATCAGTACAAATTTCATTGCCAACAATGTCACGCTGCTACAAAACAAACGGAACAAGTGACTTGTTCTAAATTTGTGAGGAACGATGAAGTCTCTCTGCAGAACTGTTAGCCATAAAGTCATTTCTCCTATTTCTGCTACTAACTACAATTATTTATTACCAGGACTTTGCGCTTGTCTGAAAGAGAAATGAAATCAGTTCACCTAAGATGTATCACCAGTTTGCTAGGAATATTCTTCATTTTAATCCTGTTTCCCAGCATACTTTCCATTCTTGTCTGCTTGATTATTACTTGTAAATTTAATAAGGATATACCATATTACATCACCCAAATCACTAATGAAAACACCAGCAGGCTGCAGAACACGTTTCAACAAGACCCCACTTGCTCTATTGCAGGGCAACAGTGAACAACTGATGACAGATTTTGGTCATCATTGGGGTACACCTTTCTCAAAACTTCTGCATTCATTATACACTATTTTCATCTGGATTATATTGCTGATGTGTGGCAACATGTCAAGAACCTTGTTTAAATCGAGCTACAACACAGCCATTGATCTCTCTAGCTCTCAGATTTGTTAGGCTGCCATCAAAGAAAATACAGTTAGTTAAACAGGATTTATTCTTTATAAAGCTATGTGGCCTACCATTAAATAGTATTTTTGTAGTCTAGACTCCCATAAATAGTTTATCTATTCTAGAGTTTCTTTGCTTAAGGAAGTCAAGTTAGAGTTGTTTAAATAAAATAGCTCTATTTTCAATAAAGCAAGCTCTCCAGTCTTCTTTCTGAATCTCATCTCTCCCCACAGGAGTTCCTAAAGATAACCACAAAGAACAATGAGATTACTCTGAAAAGCAGTTGAGATACATTAGGATGAATATACATATTCTTTGTATTTGTATTCTTAAAATTTACATACATACATGTACATACATATGCACACAGAAGAACACACTCTCCTTTGTATAGAACGTCCACATTTTGACAGCAACAAAGAAAAAGAAAAATAAAATAGACTCCTTATGTTTACAATATTTGGAAAGATTTTGTTCTATTTCATGTCATAAGCATTATCAAAGATGGGGAAAACACAGACCATGTGACATTACTACAACACAAGAACAAGAGGTAAAAAGAAACTGAATTTTCACAAAGAAATTCAACTCTCTCCCTCTATCAAACATTGTCTCATATTACTATATGATACAAACTTGGTAATGAGCTGTAACACCATAGATAATTTCACAGTCTTTACAATGGTGTTCCCTTCTGGTGGAAACTCCAGGTTACTACATGTAGTAGAATATTATAAAAGCACACTGAAATAGAGAAACCTCAATACTGGACAAGACAAGGTCCCACCAACACATTCCCTGATAAGGCAGAGAAGAGGTTCTTTTCCTCCTCCCATTTCCTCTAATTTTGATTCTAACAGACATCAGCTATATCCAGGCTTTTTCTTGTTTAAATGATATCATGACCCACCTTGTTTACCCTAGAAAGGTGCTAAGTCAAATTTTTTTCTCATTTCCACTAAAGAATTTTTCAGGCCCAAGATCACTGTCACCTTCGTGCAGATGCCACTACTTCTGGAGTACACTCTAGAAGACAAGGCTACCACCACCTACATTATGCCAGCTACAAAGAGGCCTTCCATCCAGGCATAGCCAAATAACTTCTTTCAAACTATATTTCACCCAGTATCATGCATATACTAAATATGTTTTCTCTACCCAAGCTACACTTCTTCACAAGTATCATCAAATTTGAGCTTTATTTCTTTGAATTTCCCTTAAGTAGTTCTATTGCCACGTTAAGCCTAAGTAACAGTGTAAGCTTTGCTCCCTCTTTATAAAGAACTGTGTTGGTGTTGGCTGGGGTACAGTTAATTTTCTCCACAGTAGGTATTATGGGGCTATGGTCTGGATTTGTGCTGGACACAGTGCTGATAACACAGGGGTGTTTTAGCTAATGCTGAGCAGTGCTTACACAGAGCCAAGGCCTTTTCTGCTCCTCACACCACCCCACCAGCGAGCAGGCTGGGGGTGCACAAGGAGCTGGGAGGGGACACAGCCGGGACAGCTGACCCCAACTGACCCCAGGGATACCCCACACCATATGGAGTCATGCTCAGCATATAGAGCTGGGGAAGAAGAAGGAAGGGGGGACATTGGGAGTGACGGTGTTTGTCTTCCCAAGTAACTGTTCCGTGTGATGAAGCCCTGCTGTCCTGGAGATGGCTGAACACCTGCCTGCCCATGGGAAGTGGTGAATGAGTTCCTGCTTTTGCTTTGCTTGTGCAGCTTTTCCTTTACCTGTTAAACTGCCTTTACCTCAACCCATGAGTTTTCTCACTTCTACTCTTCTGAATCTCTCCACCATCCCACCAGGGAGGGAGTGAGAGAGTTGCTGTGTGGGGCTTGAGTTGCCAGCTGTGATTAAACCACAAGGACACAATACATATGTAGGGTTATCTCCATTTTAGCTAGACTTCTGTAACTGACAATATTTATATAGAATTATTTAGCTTTAAAGTAAGGTCACAGTCCTATCTTCCCCCATCTTCTCCTAAGGTACATGGAAGGCAGTATTGTCCTGGAGCAACTTCTACATTGAAGACAAACTTTATCTAAATAGGCCCCTTCCCCTTCATTTTATGGCTGCACAGCTTAGTCACAGACCAACTCCGAGTTTACAAAAGAGCATAATTATGGCTGCTGTGAGAGCCTGCCTACAAGTATTACATGCTCATAAGGCCATTCAATCAAAAAAATTCACTTGCTGTGAAATATAATACAACCACATATAGGGACTTCATATAGGGAGTTTATTATAATTAAGTCTAGGCATTTATATGAATAATGATGACATCAGTTATAGGTATTTAACAAGCAAAAAATATAAATCCATCATTGTCCAGAGCTAACTCTGTAACTGACAGATGGAATTAACAATCTGTCCACAGTCAAACTGGACATTTGCTGCACAACTAAGAATTTTTTCACCTTCATCTGATCAGTTACTGGCCATGGTTACAGACAGTAATTTCTGCATACTGACACAGAAGACAGCAGATTTCTTTAATACCTACAAAATTTCTTCTGTAAAAGGGAACTGTATATAGTTTACCATGTTCTTGTCACATTCTATTGTTTAAACCTGCTTAGGAATGTTTCTTTTTCACCTTATAAAATATTTGTACTAAAATATCACCAAGAAGCAGAGTCATGTAGGGCATGTAATTCACTGCATTAGGCACTACGTAATATCTGAATATGCCATTTTTGTTACCTATCTGTACACTGGCTTGGATTGTATAATACGAAGAACCACCACTAAAGAACCAGCTAATAGCTTATTCAATGTACTATCACAGCTCTGTTTCTACTTTGCTAGAGAACCCAAAGAAGATTGCTGGGAGACAGACCAGGTGCAGAAGAAAGTTTGTTTTAAAGGGGGTTTATATATCTATATCTGTACACACACACACATAGATACATGTTAATCACATTTACTCTCTAAAAATTAGATAGGGAATTAAGTTTTTTCTTCTTACAGTGCCAAAGCTAATTTCAAAGAACGTTAAAAATCCAACACAGAGGAATTTTAGAACTACTTTGGATTTAAGTAGAGATCTCAGTGAAAACATTACCAAACACTTTCAAAGTTCCTAAAGTCATTCACTGAAGCTGGAGATTTGCAGACTAGTAGCAACTTAACAAAGCATTCAACAAACAAAGCCCTTCTCAGTGAAAGCTACTGTTTCTTGTAGTTCCTCTGATTGATTCATATTTCTAATTCCAATATTTTGCATTTTTATTGTATCTATTCCCATCACTGAAAAATAAACTTCAAGACACAACTAAGTAGAAGTTGTAAGTGAACTAACATGGATTTGCTAAGGAAATATATGTGGAATACTTACGCATTTGTCCCCCCAAGCACACACACAGAGTACAACAGTATGCAAAAACAATGGCCAGTTATGCCAATATTCTACCCAGAATAACCTATAAGCAATGAAAGGTACATCATACCATAGAAAGTGCAAAGCTTTAACAGTAATATCACAGTACTGCTGATTTCAATTAAGCAGAAATTAAGCACATGTACACCAGAAGGGTAAGAAGGGGAGAAATTTCTCCTGAATGAGACAAAAGGGATATTCAGAAACATCAGGCTAAAAACACAGTTTAATATTAATCTTGGCCCTGACCCCCAATTCAAAAGCAAGCCTCCATGACACAGAGCTCCCTATCCAATACCAAGCTTTAACACCAGTCATGTCTACCACGTATTTACTGCCACCAGATGTTGTAGTACTTCCTAAGCCCTCCCAAAGCTTTCATATCTCACCACCCAATAACCAGAGCCCAGTGTCTGTTCCCCACGCTTCCCACCCTCCCAATACCACAGAGCACTATGGCACATTTCCCATCTTTGTGAAGCACAGCATTTCCACACCCTCGCCCCAAGTGACCACAGCCTCGCAGCATTCACACCACCACCCTACAGATCTCTCACACATCCCAATGCTTTCCAAGGCCAGAAGCACAGCACAGTGCTTCCCCAGCCATACCCCAAAATCCAGCCTCCCTGCAACACACCATCTTCTCACTGATTCCCAGTGCTGTACCCTGAAGCGTCTTGACTCCAGCCACTGCGCACTTTCCTCCCCTCTGAACAGAGCTGCCCCATCTGCTCACCCAGTGAGCCATCACATCAGCACACAGCACAGACACATCCAACCCGCCACACCAGCCACTCCTCAGGAGCTGTTCCCATCAACTCCGGTGCTGGGAGCCACAGGCAGCTGGGAGGCACTAAGAATTCAGACCAGCCAAGGTGGGCAGCAGAGGGTAACAAAGAGCAGATAGCCAGAAAACAAAGGAGGGATGCAGATGTGGAGGGAAAAGAAAGCAAAAGAGACCACGAAAAGAGAGGGAGAGAGAAATTACAGTAGACAAGGGATTTTACAAGGCCATAAACCATCTAGAATTAAGAATTAAATTAAGGACCACAAGCCTTGGATCCTCCACCCCCAGACTTATGAAACTCAAAAGAGTTTCCTAGGGGGACATGTTTCCCTTCATCTTTAACCATAATAATTACTCAGACTTTTCTAAGCTTCAGGAAAAGACCAAGTATTTGAAAACAAGGAACTGAAAAGACTGTGACACTTTAACAAAAGAAAGTGCAAGCTCTTTTTTAAATGGTAAATGGAAAAAAAAAGGAGGGGAGGGAGAGGAAGGAGTAATAAAAGGCATTTCCTTTAAAAGAATGAAATCCTAAAAGCTACACAAGATAAACATCTCAGGTTTTACCATTAAACAGTACTAATTATTTTAATAGGATCTAGTATTCAGAGTAATCCCACAAGACTTGTAAAGTAGGTAAAAGACAGTATTACTTTATACATCCTGAAGGGATATATAAAGTGTGAATGGAGACCAAAATGGAAAGAAAATAAAGAATTAGAAAAAACAGAAGGTTAGAAAAAATATTAGAAAAATTAGAAAAAGTATTCTAGCTTAGAATGTTGCAATTGATGCTTAAGTGCTTCAGTCAAGCTGATACACTAAATATATATATGAGCTTTCCGTCTGCAACACAGCGCTGGCTAATTATAAGACTAATT
Source organism: Nestor notabilis (assembly GCF_000696875.1). Taxonomy (NCBI): domain Eukaryota; kingdom Metazoa; phylum Chordata; class Aves; order Psittaciformes; family Psittacidae; genus Nestor; species Nestor notabilis. Next base: position 31,838 of record NW_009922040.1, read on the forward strand.
CATTGTCTAATAATTTTTTGATTACACAGTATAAAAAGAGCAGTAGTGACAAACATGCACAATAAACCTCAGGATGATTCTGAATGTTTTATAAGTTCAGCCCTCCCACAACCTATTTTTGGAAGCTGAAATTTGAATACCATTAAATCAAAGGAGAAGCAGCTGGCAAGACACCATATACGATACCATATACAACACCAACAACTGATCTCCAAGACTAATGGGATGCTCCTCACTGCACCCTGCAGCACAGTGTGGAAGTACCCAAGCTAGCTCAAGTACAGAAAACAATCTAGCAGTGTAATGTGAGCTTCATGAAAACTATTTCATCATTCTTCCTAAAACCAATAAAACACAGGGTAAATTAGTTGCTATTGCAGCAGAATGCTTCCAGTATCTGAACTAGGCTAGGTATCTGTATATCATATCACATTCAGCTTTCATAAAGGCCACAGGGCCAATAATTTTCTTTTAGGATGTAGTGCAATATCTTCCAAAAGCTAAATATCTATCTGCTGCCTCCGAAAGCATTTTATACAAACACAGGCCAGTAGGAAATCAATTCCTTCACAAAAATAGTGTTGCCCAAAAGAACACAAGTTATTATCATAGAATTTTCATGTTATTAAAAAAATTAAAGTTCTAATGAGCTCTATCCATACCATTTCTCAATTCAAATCAGTAAGTAGACAGCAAGAACCACAGTATAAAGTTTTGGGGGGCTTCTTTTTAAGTCAAACACTAGTGTGAGTCATGTGAGTACAAGCTAAAAATGCCTCTAAAAGTAACTAAGAAGGACTCACCAAGTTCATTAAGACTCTGGGCAGCTTTTGTTATCTCTCTGCTTCCTCCTTGCAGTTGTCCTTGAAGTCTTTTACTGAGGTACAAGATGCGTATTATCCTCCGCAGCAAGTCACAGGCAGCCTGCAGAGAAATCATAGCAGTAGGGGATACCATCAGTACGTTATGGTCACATACTATTAGGCCTCAAATATGGAAATACTTTAACCAAAAAAAGGAAATATGAATATGAATAAAAACAAGGAACTGTAGAACACCGCAATCCCTTTTTTTAGGATTTTTAACATGATTTTATGCAATACAGACCAATACTTTCTAAAGCTGGTAATTACATTCACAGGGCTATTGAGATTATGCTATCACTACTGGTTAAAAAGAAAAAAAGAAACTACACATGCAAAGCCTCCTGAAGTCTTTACTTTATGCATATCAAAATTAAGTTAAAATTAATTTAGAAAATATTTAGTATCTGACAGACTTTGAACCCCTTCCTAGAGTTTTAGAGTTTAGACTTTCATGTTAATACCTTGAAAACTGTTAAAATGCACATATGAAAACATATACCAGTGAGTCATTTCAAACAATATTCAGTAGACTGCAGACCTTATCAGTTTCTTCTCTATGCCAGCACAAACCAATCAAAACACAAATATTTATAGTTCAATTTTATTAAACCTCTAGACAGAACCAAAAGGAAAAGTTCAGAAAATCCCCACTGAGGCAAACCACCAAGAGCAGTTACTCTTGCTGCTTTTGGCTCTGTGTCACGTAGTCTGAAGTGCAAGGTTCCTAAGCATTATAACACAACTTAACCACATGATTTCTATTACCATTAGTGAGAACCAAGTGAGGCTTATCCTACTTTGAGAGATTAGTGTATTAGTTTTTATTAATTCATTTCTTTAATTAGAAAAATCTTGATCCACATATCACTTTCATATCTGTGAACTGAATTTCTGCAAGATGAATCAAAAATAGCTTTTTATATAGCACACTGCTTCGCCAAATAAGAGGGCACACTATTACTACTTTGCTTTCAAATTTAATTACTCTCTAATCCAATTGTGTACCTCTGGCTAATCTTTTGCCCTAGGAATTCAACTTCAGTTATCTTCGGACCATCTTTTACTTTACACACCAAAAGATTATTTCTTTTTCATTTAACTGTTGTTCATTATCTCCTATCCCAAGAAACAATCTTAGAATTACTATCAAACTGAGTAAGAGATGGGAGAAGTTACATTTAGAAACGAGAAAACAAAAGTTTTAGCTTCTGGCCCCGTGAATTCGGAGGAAAAAAACTCAAGGACACTGAAGATGCACTCTTAACTTCACAGTGATTGTGCCCTTAACACGGATTTTGTTTCATGCAAGTATTTCCATTTACACAAGTTGTCCAACTTAAGAAAACTCCCAGTCACTGTAGGGGAATGCAATACATGAGGACTGTGTAATGGAAATAAAAAATTCTATCTAATAGTGGAGTTGTTCACAGCTGCTAGATCTTCTAACCTGACCACCTGCATAACCAAAGTCTGAATTAATTCAGGAAGCATTCCCTTCCTGAGTTGATACAGTATGCTTTTCTAAAGGACATGCTTTTATCCAAGAAGGAATGAATTGCACCATTTAGGCAAAAATTAATTTGGAAAACGTCAGTGGCCTGAGTTAGTGGGTTTAGTAAAATTAAAAATAAAACCTGATTTTTCTGAAGACTACATATTAGTTACCTCCTGAAATTTAAAGCACCACATCAACACTAGCAAACATTATTGCTACAATTCAAGCAATCAAAAAGCCTCTCATTTCTAATCTCAAGTTAATTTTAAGAAATTATTGAAAGAAGACAATTATAAAGAGAGGACCATTGAAAATGTGTCAGTTCATAGCACATACATGCAATTGCATGTATCTGCCAGACCATACTGTAATTGGATGTAATGGAAATCTGAAGAAAGATGAGACAGTCCACTATCTTCAGATTACATTTCCTATTTCGTTACAGTAGAATCAGGTTGAAATCTGCTACTAGTGATTATTTTAAAGAATAACTTTAAAATACAGAATCATTCTTTTCTAAAAGTGGGGTTTTTTTTAAATTGGCTATTAAAAGCATTTTTAAACACTGAGATATCTGAAATTAAGCAAACATGTAGAAACACTTGGATAAACAGAGCTGCACAGAGAATAACCCTCTGAAGGACAAATTCTCTGCATCCATATTTCAGCTGCTAACTATTCCCATTTAGCTTGTGATCTACTATGGAAAGACTCAGTAGAGGACCGTAGGAAGTAAACTGTGAGTCTGCTGCTCCCTTGGGATGCCATGAAGCTCTAAGAGCAGAGCAAGACATAATATACACAAGCACACAGCAGAGGTTTAGAATTCAGGACTAGATTTGAATTTTGACGATGAATTTGCAGCAAGTACGTTTATGAAAAAGCCAGACTATATTAAAAACAATTAAGGATGGCAAAATCCAGCTTTATGCAAGCCAAATATTCCTTCAGTTTGTGAGCAGTCCCAGAGCAATCAATGGAGAAGCACTAAAATAATACCATTATGAGTACAAAAGTCTCTTAAACACCACACAGTTCAGCAAAAAATACTTGCCAACCCCACAGTTTTGACAGAAGGCAACCTCTTTTATCAGTCATCTACCTTTTTCTACTTATTCTACCAACTGTACACCAACTGATAAAGTTTTTAAGTTGAAAGTGTACCATGTCATAGATCTTGCATTTGGGAGCAATTTTATGTCACAAGCCCTGCCACCACCAGGAAGTGAATTGTCTGATATGCTGCTGCCCTTCCTTCCTGAACAAACAAGTCAGCTGGGTAAAGAGTCACGATAGTTACACATCTTGGGCAAGCAGGAGAGTGGAGATTTCAAAGGCCTATTGACTCAACTCACCTAAGTCCAGATTCATTTCATAATTCAGGTGTCCTGACCCTCAACTTCTCCTAGCAGCATAGTGCAACACAAAGCACTCACTATGTATCTGCCAACACAAGAAAGTTCATGCTGAGCATAAACTCCCACTGTCAGAGAAGCTGGAATCATCATTCCTCTTTCTACACTGAGGCAAGTAAGTGGATTTGGACACTAGGAAGGGTAGCCTAGCAGGCTTCCCTTACCCTAAAACTCTTTTTTCTGACTTACAGCCAAGAAAAGCCAGATATTTAAAATTCCCTGGCACAGGCTACTGACCCTGGACGGATGCTGCTTTCACACCACAGGAAAATCCATGTAACCCTGCTACAGCAAAGAGGAAGCCAGAAGCATCCACAAAACAGTTCCTAAATTCAGGGTCTATTCTTCCCAGATGTCCTTCTGCAGTTTGACTTTGTGTAAGGTCACAGCAGAAATGATCTTCATCTTTAGACCCAAATTCCTGCAACCCTTCCACAAAGAACAAAAAATTCTGCGCCTAAATTCTGCCACATGGAAGTTAGGGAAGTTTTGCCCAGCGGCAAGAACAGTAACAGCTGGAGCTGTAAAGAACAGGAGAAGCAGCTGGACAAACTGGCTGAACAGAATGTTAAGAGCTTCCTGTTGAACTTCACTGTTACTGGAAGTAATGTAGAAAACAGAAATTCAGCAGAGAGACTACTGCAGCTGCTCCACCAGCCCCCTGACCAGAAACTGTATGACAGTGGCAGCTATATCTACTCCACTGTACAACAGCAGCCACCCACAGATGGCAATCTACTTAAGTGTATATCCACAGCTCGAATTTTGGGTACTAAAAGATAAGTTCCTAGTTCTGCAAAGTTCAGGTAAATTTGCGAAGACAAATAGTTCAAACAATAACTCATTAAAAACTTGTTGATTTGGATTTTTTTTGTTTTTCAAACCATAAACTGAATAGAATGCAGCTACGTGACTCCTGAAGATCTATGGAATAGTTTTCAACTATTATAAAATTAACAGTGGAAGGTGTGACACATCTCACCATTGTTGTGACACACCCTCTCCCACTGCTATCCTCTAAGAGAGATCTAAATTCTCCTGTAGACTTCATTCATATTCAAAAAACAGGAACAACTTCATACCTGGGCTTATAAAATTCCAGAACCACAACTGGCCTCATAAGTTGCATCTTAAGTATTCTGAAAGAATTAATTCCCAAACTCTTTACTAAACTGCAGCCAAACATCATTAACTCAGAGGAGAAAAGCACCTTCTACAGAACAGCACCGTAACATTAAATACCAAAATTACACAAATAGTAATGAGAATTTAGTTAATCTGTACTCAGATAACCCTTCCCTCTTCCCTGCGTCTCTACAAACCTCACTCAGCTAGTGCAAATGTCATTTCCTACTTTGTGATACAAAGCACTTCTCAGTAGCTCATGAAGAGACACACAAAGACTAATTTTCATTGAGAAATAGTGACAGTGAAATACAGGCTGCTGGAGTATGAAAATCCCACCCATGTCTGACAAGTGGGAAATAAATATATGTTCAGAAAGTTTTAAATACATTTTTAATACAACTTACTTGGAGTTTTGCTAGCTGAGCTGTGCGAGACACTATTTTGTTGTAGGGGTCAACAATTTTGACTCTAATTCTAAGAATAAGAAGAGAAATTTATTTACAGAGGTATTAATAAATCACATGATAGACAATTAAGAATTTCTACTTTCTAATCACATAATGAATGGCATTACCTATCAACAGTACTTTGTAGAGCACCAATTCTAGTCTGCATCATTTGGAGGACACCTGCAAAATAAAGCATATTTTTAACATGCAACGCTTGTCAATTACTGAAAGACCTATACTTCAAATCATAACAACTACTGCAGACTGTTTTAGCATTAAAATAAAAAAAAAATAAAAAATAAAAAAAAAAATGCCAAAACCCAACGGATTCCCCCTTTACAGAAAATTTACTACCAAACATGAAAACAAATTGAAATTAATAAAACACAGCATATTTGGAAACAAACTACGCAGATAATAGGTCACTTCCTAAATGTTATGGAAAACTTACTGATAGAGAGCACAAACCTACAGAAGAAATACCCCTCTGAAATCCATCATACATTAAGTTTCAAGTAATATTTAGAGTATGTTGCTTTCTAAGAGAATGATGACCAGGACTGCTGATGAAAGACATAAAACCTGATACAAATACCTGAACACAATACACAAAAATGGCACAACCTATTTAATGCTATTTATTTAACACAGTGACTAGACAGCTCAGAGAAGCCAACAAAGAGGACTGAGAAGATAACCAATTCTATTTCAAGGTTTTGTTCCTGTTCACAAGCACCTTTAGCAAAACCTGAGGCATCGATGTCATTGTGAGGTCATCTAATTTAGATTACAGAGCAAACTACCCTAACCATGTTTGTTCCAGATTAGTTTGGCAAAGCAGAACAACGGAAGCCCACCAGCATGCTTGTTCTTTTCTTGTTAAGAGCAGTCAAGGCTAGCAGTCATTTTTGCAATATGGAATCAGCCTGCTGAGAATTTAATTAAGTTACACCAACCCAGGCCTATGAAATTATTTTTGTTCCAGTTATTGCTTGCAATTCTCAAACATGTTACATTTTTTGTAAAGCTCTGTTTACAAGCATGTCACCATCAAACTGGATAAAGCTGCAATATGATATAGTAAGATGGAAGACACATATAACTACTCCTAATAGTTTTATTCAGCTTGTCCTGTACTGGGACTATATCTCATGTATTTTGTATTAATATGCAAACTCCCATCTTCTCCATGTTTCAGAATTATTAACTGGCTTAGTGACAGACTCAGGAGTTCTCTGACATTTATACATGGAATTGTATGCATACAATTCTCACGCCTCAGAGGATAAAGACATGAGATAAAGTGAAAAGTTGGCAGAATAGGCTGTATTTTCTATCTACATTGCAATAATGGGGGTAGGGCCAGTAGCACAATGTCACTAGCTCTATGACTGTGACATTGCTATAAAGCATATAGCAGTCCTCTTGCCAGAAGGCAGAATAAGGATATGTGAAAAGGCAATCAACCCTCTCCATTTGCTGCATAAGCTATGGGATGATATTACTTAGCCTACCTTGAGCTAACAGGTATCTATTAAGCTACCTATAGACAGAAAAAAAGTATGTATACCAGATCAGTGTACCATTTTAAAAGTGCACAGACCTAAAAAAGGACTCTACACGTTGGGTGTATCAATTTGAAGTGATCAATTAGATTCACTTTCACGCACCCAAATGACTGTGATTGCTGTGAATCAGCTCCATAATCTTCACTTGCTGACTTTCTTGATAAACATACCAAGAGCTACGTGTTTCCAAGTTCATAATTAAAGTTTCTACTGACATCCACTTTTCTTCTTCTTATGATTCTTGACTCAAGTATCTCTTCTACAGTGACCGTGTATCTCACAAGCAGAGATAAGAAAGTTTTGCAAAACCTGAAACATCTGCATAGACACTTGATTTTTCTGGCAGCTGCAGACTGAAGTTCCTGGTGATGTCTCAAGTATCAAATACTTTACAGGTTAGAACCCCTGCATGCTTCTCCTTCCCTCACACACAGAAATGGCCTCTTAAAGATCATAGCGCTAAGTAAATGGAGGCAATTCAACAAATTTGAGTGAGGAGTATTAGATTTTATTTTTACTTTGAGTTATTAACTGTAAAATATGCATTATTTACCATGCGTACCTTACAGGCATGTTTTATAACGGAATAGCTGAAGTACTTCATTCTTTCCTCAGAGCAACTTTAGGAAGAAATGCTTTCAGAGACAACCATGATTTCACAAAACAACATCCCACTGAGCACGAACTGCTGGAGATCACGACTGGGAGGTATTTACTAATCACAAGATTGACTACAGATTCCTACCTACTTCTTATTTGGAAGGAAAACAGAGATTCCTGTCTTCTTATGCTTAATTTTCCAACTGTCTAAAAGGCTATTCAGGAGCTACCATTGCTAGATTAAATAAGCATTTATTTATTTTTATAGCTGTATGCAAATACCAACAATCAAATACTGTATCCAGGAAGTTCCAAAGACTAAAGAGATACTATAACTGTCAGTAACCAGAAATTCTCTGGTTATGCCAAAACCTGGAAGGAGAAGGAATACATAAATAACTTAGCAAGTTACAAAATGAAAGGGAAAAGGGGATATGCTTGAATCCCATGGTGTATGCAAATTAGCATGTTATGGAGGTAAACATTTTCTTTCTCTGAAGGAAAAAAAAAAGTTCCCAGCAAGTGACAAAGAACAGAATGGCAGGCTTGATGAGCTCCTTACATAAGAACAAAATATTGCAACTATTTTTCTATACAGATTCAATTGTTTGTAAGTAAGGCCTTTGAAAGTCTGAAGTTTATGTTAAAATCCAGATCCCAATCAGTAGAATAACATAAAGGTATGTATTTCATTTAGTAGCCCCCTTCTAGAAAAAAAATATCCCAATGCAATTAAGATTATCTGTTAAAGCCTCTTCGGTTAAGACTTGCAAACTATGCAACACATGCATAAGCAACATGCACAAACTTGGTACTTACTGCAGCACGTATCAGCTAATGTTGCAACAAAATTAGGCATATATAGAAAAACATACTAAAAGGTCAGAAAGACTTGATTGCTAAAGTTGCTCGGAACTGACTATCAAAGTATGTTTTCCTATGAAGTAGTTAACTCCACAGAAGTACCAGTGAAATCTTCTCCCTGGAGCTCCATCTACTGACATCAAAAAAAAAAAAGTTGCCACATGTTACTCCTCAGAAGTAAAATCTGTAGCCTTAACATTGGGGGCCGAAGCTGGCAGTGAATGACGTTCCCTGCAGAGATATTAATAGTGCTTCTTCCATTGTAACAAGTACCAAGATAACATAACGGTATTTACCTTCCAGGGATTCAATTCCAGTTGCTTGGGCCAACAGGTCTTCATGCCTTGCAACAACCTTAAGAAAAAAAAAAAAAAAAAAAAAGAAATTAACACAGAAAAATGGGGATGTGTGCCTGAAAGGAGTATCAATACATCATCATCGTTCCTACATTGGGCTTTTAAGTATCTCATCAACCCCACATTAGGCAGACACAGGAAAAAGCAGCCACACCTTAAAGATGAAAGGCTTCAGAACACAAAACAAGCTCAGAACAAGAAGAGGGTCAGTAACTCCAGCACAGCAGACATCTTAAAGCCAGCAGAGCGATCACACTTCAACACATCGTCAGAGATAATAATGTAAATTTAAGCTTATTAATCACACAGTAATAATTACACTCAAATTGTTAATATTTTCTATTTATGTCATTTAGAAACTAGTTCACAAAGAATTTACCAACCAGGGGGAGGGAGGAAGCAGATTTTGAAACTACACACAAACTTAGCATGCATTCTCACTGCAAGGTGCACTCTGGGTCTGTGGTGTCCGTGTAGATTTTACCAAAACCCCTTCTACTATCCAAACTCAAAAGCCTTCCTGAAGGGGTGGAGATGTGTTAACATAGGTTACATTTGCCCTGCTAAAGGTAAAGGTAACCCTTAGATCCTATGCTACTCTCCAGCACAGGATGAAAGGGTGCAAGTTAAATCACTCCCTGTTTTATCAACTGTCGTCCCAAAACACAGGCCAGCATTTCTGATAGGTGACAAGATCATTTGGAAAGAGTCAAGGAACATCCTTACATGGAAGAGGAGAATCTCCATGTATACAGAGATTAGCTGCAGCAACTGAAAACAAAGCAGCATATGGCTTCTTGGTAAAGAGTATCAAGAGTGAGCTTGACTGAGTTAAGTATCAGATTCACTACTAGTTTTGCTGCAAGCTGTACCTTTAGTTACTGCTTGCAGAGTACACTGGGCAATTTCAGAAGCAACAATATCGTAAGATCACTAAACTTTTGACAAGTTTATATCGCCCACCCCAGAATAACAGGTATGCTTTAAACTTACTTGTAAATGAAGCTCTTTATCCAACTGACTAATACCTTGGGCAAGTTTTGCCAGTTGCTCAGCTATCACAGCCTGATGGATAGACTGGGAAGTATAAGCTTTCACATCAAAGTCTTCTCTGAAGAAGTCAGCATAACATTCTGAAAAACATTTTGATTTTACTTTCACACTTTGGAAGAGTCAAATAATATTTCTGGACCTAAAGCATACAGTTCTCTGACCCTCGGTTCCTCCAAATATAACAGCTTATATTCTTAATATCACACAGTACAAATGTGACATCAATTTGAGAAGAGACCACAATCAAGGGAAACAAGTTTGGAGCTGATGACTAGGGTTTGGGGTTTTTTGTAAAGAGTGATAAAGACTCGTATACCTTTATTTCCCACCACCTTTTCTCGAGTAGAATACACTACAAAGTAATGATAACTTCTTCAAACTTTACAGTACAACCAGGGTGAGGCTGTTGAGTTTGTACCCATAATCAAACACACACACCAGTCACCTTCAAATCACTGAGGATCGAAGTAGCATGAGACACAACTTCATGAAACCACACCAGGCTCTTACAACGGCACTGCTTCATAAAATACTGAATTAAGAGACGATACTGCGAGGACGACTCTAGGTGAAGCCAGACCCGAGTTTCCACACAGCATATACTAGTATTACCGAGCGCCTTCGCCTCTCCTGTCAGTGCACTCGTTCTCCCTTCAGGATCAACACGCCACCTCGCAAGGCACCGCCACCGGGACCCTCGG
>NW_009922041.1:0-3156 GCF_000696875.1 Nestor notabilis
GGTGGGGGTTGGTCTCTTCTCCCAGGTAACAGGTGAAACAATAAGAGGTAATGGCCTCAAGCTGCACCAGGGAAGGTTTAGTTTGGATTTTAGGAATAATTTTTCACTAGGAGGGTGCTCAGGCATTGGAACAGGCTGCCCAGGGCAGTGGTGGAGTCACCGTCACTGAGTGTTCAAAAACTGTGTAGATGAGGCCCTCAGTGACATGGTTTAGTGGTGGACTTGGCTGGTGGTCCTGGCGTAATGGTTGGACTGGATGATCTTAAAGATCTTTTCCAACCTAGCTGATTCTGTGATTCTGACTCAGTGCTCTCTGGGGCACTTTAGGAACGTTGTTTATGGCACTAATTGTACTTTTTTTAAAAAATGGTAGTAAGAGTGCAAGCAAAGTGGACACCAGACCCCTTTGCCAGCCCAGTAGCCAAATACTTTTCACCATTACAACCACATCTTCCAGCCACCAGCGCAGCCTACTCCCTACACCATTTGCCCCTCAGAAGTGGCAGGAAGTAACTTATGCATCAGATCAGCTTTAGGACAGCCCAACACCTAGGAAACCTCGGTTTTGGGGCATCCCACTGTCTCTCCTCTATCTTATATGCTATTGTTCAACTAAAATGTTTGCAACACTAGCCAGTGACTTCCATCAGCGTATTTACCCACATGCAAGGATGGCACATATTCTAGTTCTCATGGCCAAAAGGCCTTTAGTATTCCCTAGGTAGGTCTCTAAGAGGAGGCCACTGGTCATTATCCTGCTGAATAAAAGGCTCTGAACTGCAGTGGAGCAGCTTCCTTCTGCCACTGTGCTCACTTCAAGAGCTTGCTCTCTCTTTGCACACTTCAAAATGACCACAAGCATTGCTTCCTGGGAGAGAACTTTGGAAGTGTCTGTCCAAAGCCCTTAGTCCATCACCAGCACTCCAGAGAGAAGGGGAGATTGCAACCACCTCATGCGTACACCAGCTTTCAGCTGGCTGCCTTTTGAGTGTTCCTCATTCAGCATGCAGCTCCCTTATGGTGCCTATGCCATGTCACACACCGGAGCCCAGAGGTCTGGTTGTGGGACCTGAATCAATCAGGGCAGTTAAACACACAGAAGCTCAAAATTTAATCTTCAAATTAAAAGCAACCTTTGTGTTCTCTGTTGGGTCCCACCCTGGTGCAAATCCCTGCTCAGAGCAGATCCTCCTTCATCTAGTACTCAGGTGTAGAGTATAGGGTGCTGATAGGCATTAGTCACTTCTCTCTTTGTGCCCTTCTCTTCAGCTTTAATTGTGTTGGCACTCTCAGCTGTGCGCATCCCTCCTGCCAACTTCAGGTACAGATCCCTGCATCTGAGCTCTGCAGATGTGAACTCCAGCTGCACAGCCATCTCACTGACAAAATGCAGTTCAGTCCCACCAATCACCCAACCCTTCTTGATCAGTACTGCAATGTCAATTAGAATGAGTTTTCTGTGGGGGTATTTTCTGTCATGCAGACATATCATGGATGTGTGTCTACACAAAGGCTTTCCCAAGGGAAACTTCCATGAAATTACTCTGGACAGGAAGACTACTAACCTACATCTGCTCTAAAAATCAGGAAAAAGTGTAGAGGCAATGAGTTAGATAGCTCCTTTCCCTATGGCAGGACTATGACACGCACATAGGTCAATTCAGTTGGCATAAGTCACAGAGAATCTGTGAAACAGTAATTAATAGCCGAAGCTCTGGAGTCATGATAAAAGACCACATTAAAGAACTGAAGACCAAATTCTCAAAGGTATTCAGATGCCTAAGTTCCTTTGGTTTCACACCATTAAGTATCTGGGCCTGGACCACAAAACTCCACCTGCAAAAGCAAGGCTACACTCACAGATAACACGATTGTTTTCTTCATTGAGTTTATAATGGGTTCAGAACCAGCTTGCATAGAAGAATGGTAATAGTTGGTCTTAAGCAAGCCTGGAACATGCTACATGGGCAGCCTAATTGAGAAGCATCCTTTTTTTGTATAACAGAAACACAAGTTTTTTTCATTTCTTCCTGTGCTACTCTTTAAATGAATACCACATAGACAGTTAGTTGGATCCTATGAAATGAGAAGGCTACACTTGGCACCTGCTGCGTTACAGATTGTGCCTGTGAAATTGAATTTACAAGGACAACACCAAAGAGAACGGAAAAAAAACAAGGAGCTGCTGAAAAGATGTATTTGCCTATATTATATTAATAATTTGTCATTAAGAATAAGCAAGAACTGCCAACGCACTTAGCAGTGAACATCACCTTCAATAAGTCTTCAGCGTGAGACCTAAGCTATTTACAAAATCAGCTTTTTTGGGAAAATTACTCTTTCTATCATACATTGCTAATGCAAAAGAAACCAAACCCAGCTGACTTGCAAGTACTACTGCTGTGTACATATTTATTAGACAATGCCTATGAACAGGTTACGTTGTGAGTGACAGGTGGCATTACCAATGCAACTTCACTCTACAGAACTGAAACCCATGCACATTGCTTATTCATAGATTTAAAACACCACATCCCTAAACAAAAGAAGATAAAGACTGTCAGACAGCTGCCTGATGTTTGGGCTTGCCTGCTGAGAAATCTCAGAAGGTCAAAGCTAACCATTCAGTTGAACATTTGTTAGTAGGGGAAGAACTTTGTGTAATTTGGCAGAAACACACACCCCCCTCCCAGGACGTGTGGAGTGTGTGTGTGTGTAACATATACAGAAAAGGTAGTTGTCTTCGTGCAAGTAGCTTCTTCCCAGTCTGCAGCTTGCTCACATAGACCAGACAAGGGTCACTGGCACAGTCGAAAGAAAGATTTCAAGAAGTGAGGAACTTTTTGAAATCTTTTGCAATTTTGAAGAAATGTGGAATGTCGTGTCCTGTAATACTGTACGGAGTTGTGTCAGCTTGATGAAAAAGCACCAGTGTCTGGAGTCATGCGGTAGGTAACACAAGAAACAACTTAGTGTAAGGAAACTAAGTATATGCTTAAAAAGAGCAGCAACAAAAAATGTAAAAGAAAATTTTCAGAACACAAAAACCACTGAGACAACCAAAATAATTCAGATTCCACCACACGAGCTTCAAACAACTCGGTGAGCGACAGGACCCTCGCCCGTGGTGGGATCATCACCCTTTCTAGTGGAGAT
>NW_009922042.1:0-10253 GCF_000696875.1 Nestor notabilis
TCCCTTCCCTTCCCTTCCCTTCCCCTTACACTTTTCTGGTTTTGCAGTGCTGAAAGGTTCATCATATTGTCTCGCAAACCAAACTCAAACCAAATATCCAAATACAGCTGCATGTGCCAAGGTCCCTGTACCCCAACACATTTAGGCAACTGCCTTGTCCTGCTGCAAGGATCAGCAGGGAAGCCCAGGTGCGAGGGCAGGAAAGGCTGCCAGGCTTTGAGAGCAGGCACAGACCAATGCTCCTCTGGCTGGGAGAGTGCAGAAGAGGAACACCTCAGAGGTACAAGCAACACACAGCTTGCTACTCATCCAGTGACAGTCAGGATTATGCTAAAAAGTTGCTACATCCCACATCACTAAAATCATTCTGCTTTTCACATCAGCTTTCTTGGCTTGAATGAATATTAATGCTAATAAATTTGACTAGTATTTAATCTCATTAGCTAATCTTACTGGTGTTTGTTGAGTATCTGTCCTGGATCACAGATTATTATTATTATTGTTATTGTTGTTATTATTATTGTTGTTGTCGTCAAATGGAAGACTTACATAAACTGTGTTCCATTAGAAAAAACAGTGCAAATCTGAGTATCCAGCAGCATTAGGAAACCACTCAGTGTTCTTTCCATTTAATTTTTCTAATTAAATTCACTAAAAAAGGGACTGTTGTTCCAAAGTTTTTTGGGAACTGCTAAATACGTACCATGTGGCATTTGAACTGCCATACAAAAGTTTACCACACAGAAGACCACAGAGCATCTCAAAAGCTAAGACAGATGACACTAATTTTAACAAAATAACACATTCAATGTTCAAGTTTGGGTACCAGATATTGACAGACTTGCAAAAATGGAAATGAAGAATAGGTTCAACTCTATGATATTACACAGATACAAACTACATTCCATGGTTTCAGGAAGTGTAGGTTCACTAATGAAGCAAAAAGTCAAGATAAAGAGAAGCAGAGCATAAACCAATTTCACATCTTTAAGCCACAATTTTCCCTGCAAACATCCACTACCTTGATGCAGGCAGTTATGTGGTGTCTTTACTTCCAGAATCACCATTCACATCAAATGATCTGAAATCCCAGGTTTATGCAAAAGCCTATAGGTAAGACACTGCAGTTCCTCACTTTCCCTCAATTTCCTCCTTAAAGAAATCTGCAGGATAATTTCAGATTAGAATCCAGAAATGCATCTGAGCATAGAGACACGCAGAAGTGTTTATAAGGTATTCCTATTAAACTAAAGTTCTTAAATAGCAATCTACTTTTAAATAGATGACAGTATGATTCTAATGTATCCTAGATTTTCATAATGCTCTACCCCTTCTTGCAAACTTCTACCAATGCAAGAAAAGGAAGCCATCTAGGTGCAGCAGAATTCAGGGTAAAGGGAAAAGAAATCCCTAGTTTCATTTTACTTTGTAAAGCAGGAAAAAAATCTATCAGGAAAACAATCAGTGGAACTAGCTCATAATAAGTATTCAAAAAAAAAAGGGCAAAAGAATATGAAGAAGGTCAAAATATTCTGAGTCTGTGCTACTTCAACAGTTATAATTGCTTGAGCACAACAGATTCTTTTTTTTCCCCCCATTTATCGTCATAATTAAATTAGAAAAGCTATTGGGTGGGGATTTTGTTAAGACACTTAAGAATGAAACTGCTGTTAAAGTGCTGTGCACATAAAATGATGTGCCAGCAGGAAAACCTACTGAGGACAAAAACCTGATTTTAAAATCATGATACTTCTGTAAAATACTAAAGGCAACACACATCAGTGTCGCCTGCAGGTCAAATGGCTGCACATCTAAAAATGTGAAGCTGTAAGACCTGCTGCACTTTCTAGGATAGCTTTTGTGTATAGAGGAAGAGGGGAACAAGAGATACTGAAAACCAGCCTGTTCAGATTTTCTGAACTGAGTAGGCTAGCACCACGAGGTCTGCCCTGAAACCTGCACAAGCTTCAGCTGGCAATCCAGAAGGTCACGTTCTCTCAGGAAAAACTCTGTGACTTGGTGCTGGACAGGATGGCAGTAAAAGGCCAAGTTCCCACATGAGGGATGCATCCCCCTGAGCTCAAAGGCATGATGGCAATCCTTTTCTTGAGAAGGGTAGCCTTCCACCATAGCGATTATTAAGAAAATGCGTGGTGAAGAACTGTAAACTCAAGGCCAAAACCTTTTATTCTTCACAACAGTTTACAAATGCCATTATGTCAGTTTAGAACTACAGAGCAATAGCAGAAAACAGGTCTAGAAATGAAGACATGCACAGAGTTGCAATATTTTCAGTAACAGCTAAATTTACAGCAAAGAGGGTGTGGCTACTCTCAGCAGGACTCCCAGTACTGTCCAGGTGATAAAAGGAGACTGTTGGAGCTTGTTAGTCGTAAACCTTGGAAAAGTGAGATAAGGACAAGAGTTTTGATGGGAAGGAATGAAAAACACTGGCCCAGTGTTTGTTCATCAATCACGGGCTGGAAAGGTTGTGAAAGAAAAAAGAAGCCTACCTTAATTAGAGGAACTAGCTCTTTGTATAAGAAAAGGATGTTACTAGGGGAGGTGTGAATGCCTGACTAGTAGTTTACCTTATGTTAGCCGATCAGTGTGTGCCTAATGTAAAAGATGGACCAATCGGTATGAGACACGCTAGGTAGGGACAAGTATAAATGTATATGGATAACTGTAATAAAGCGACATCTTGCTTGCATCAAGCTGCGTCCCGTCTCTTAATCGCGGCAAGAGGGGACTTTGATTTGTTTGTCCTCAACCTAGAAACCACGTTCCATTAAGTGTCTGAAACCTCTCAGGAAGTGGACTCACAATCAGCTCCTAAAGAGGTGTATTGGAAGAAATTAATTCTCCAGCAAGCAGCTCAGAGTAGGCATGACAACATCTTTAATTTTGCCTGATGATGAACCACACTGCCTTGAGCTAGAACTGCCTGCTTTGCTGGTACTAAGTTTTTCAGCCTGTAATGTGAAGTTTAACAGATTCTTCTGGCTCCTCCAAAAGCTTGGTCTCTGACTGAACCTTCATCAGTGGTATTTACTGTCCTGTCTCTTCATGACAGCAGCATCTCTCAGTGCCACAGCACTAGGTGAGAGAGCACAAGATATAAAATGCATGCCTCCTGCACTCTCTTAGTAAAATTAGCACTTAAACCCAGCTAATCACACTACTTAATCTGGTGACAACATGCAGAGGTCAACAGGACTGGAAAGAGATTATTCTCATAACCTCTAAATCACAGAGGTGGCGTGAATGAACATTTTGTCATCACAGTTCACTGGAAGAAAGAACTTTACCTATTTTTGCCCCTCATATTTAAACTTGGGGGTACCACTAACCACTCAAAAGGCAAAGATATAGTCATTTACCATAGTGATCACAGTAATACTCAACATAAAAAACAGAGAACCTTTATTCTGAAAGCCTGCTCCCATCTTAAAGCCAGCATCAAGCCTATATCCTGCACCCCTTGCAATCTCCATCTAGAACTCCGTAATTTTTCACAGGTGTGATACAGAATTGAACACACACACACAACTTGTGCACACTGTTAAATCAAAAGCAAAGCAAAAAGATGACCTCTCCTACTACAGAAGGAGAGTGCTCTCTTCTTGTTCATGAACATGAAATCAGATGTGCACACCGACTAACCTATTGTTCATCCTAGGCCATGTCACATCTCCTGCTTTCTACCACTGATGATGATACTCCTGATACTCCTTTAAGGTGTTTTTCACATTCTTCAATTATAACAAGCAAATGCACAAAATTACTGCTTGTATGTATAATTCACTTTGGAGAACTAAATAGGTTAAGCCAACGGCTTTAATAAGCTGTTACTGTATGTCTAAGCTGACGCACACCTGACCACAAACTTTCGCATACTGTGGGAACTGAACTTGAAAGATTGCTGGAGGATTGAGGCTGCTAACCTGATGGCTGTGATGCAAATAACGGATCCTCATTCCTGATGAAGATGGCATCTGTTCACCTATTCTATTTTATTATCAACATGGAATTTCTCATCATGTAAAGAAGTATTGGCAGTACATTTGCTAATTCTGAACTTCTTGTATCACAACACTAAATGTAAGACAGGGTTTTCTGTAGTACTATTGAAGCAGATTAAAATATTTTTACTGGGACTTCTAATATGGCCTGATGAAGCAGTTCTCTTCCTTCAGTCTATATGAGAATTCCATTGCGAACAGTTTTCTTTCAACTATTATTTCAGAGTAACCTAGATTTTTTTATTCTATTTCTTGACATACCAATTGAAGGAAATGTAAAATAGAGACATTTTTCAACGTTCCTCAGTTTCACCAGATGACCTAGTATTTGCACTCCAAGATTCAGATAAAACACAGACATCATTTGAGCATCTCCATACCCCTTCTGTACCAAAACACGTTTGTCAGTCCCTCTATTAGCAGAATGTTTTACACATACAAAAATTATAGTAGCAGATGTAAAACTTGCCTATAAACACAAACAGAATCAGAGTCCAAATCAGCTTTAAAATTCAGGAGGCCTTGGCAGATGGCACCTCTTCACAGCACCGAAATCCTTTACATACACCATGTTGTAATTCCCTTTGGAAAGACTGGCAGAGAACAAAACCAAAAACTGAAGTCCCAGTGCTAAACCTGCCAAATTTAGGGAGTCTTCACAAAGCATTTCTGAAAGATAAAATTTCTGTGTAATTGTACTGCAGTGAATTGTGATCTCAGTATCTACCAGATGAAGCTCATGTCCCTGGTGGAAAGACTCTGACCGAGCAAGGCACTGATTCTCATTTTTGTACAGTCTGAAACTAAGCTTTTCTGTAGCAACACTTTTTTGTAGACCCCCAGTCACAACATCAATACTGTTGCTGAGTCTGCAAGACTTCAAAGCACATACTTACTTAAGTGCCTTCTCCAAAACTAGCTCTGACTTTAAAACTTCTCTCAGCATTTCTCCTCACATTGCAGGTAATTACACTTGTCTCCAAGGTGACCTGAACAGTAACACAAAATCAGAAGAAAGCCTCTCTCATTGCATAGACACACATGTCAGAGTAACACATGCTCCTTCAATGGAACCACTGAAACAAAAGCAGGGTCAGATGCAAGTGTGTAACCTCAAGGGTTCTTGCTCAACTTTTTTCCCCTGAACTACAGCCCTGAATTAAACATTTCCATTTCGGACCCCAAATTCAACCAAATCTTGCAATATACCTATCACACAGACACTACCTGTAGGCTGTTAGCCACCACAGACTCACACATTCAATATCCAAGAAAAACCACTAACCGCTGGAGAACTGGGGGTTGCTGGAATTCCTCTTCCCACACTGGTTCTGACCACCACCAAGGCACCCACCACTATTAACACTGGCTTGTCACTCCTGACAGACAGTCAGTGCTTATTCCTTACTTGCCTGATGAGAGCAAAGCATGGAGGGGAGGTCTGTGGAAACAGCTTCTCTCACTCGCTCCCAGATGTCGTAGAGCCAACAGTTGCAGCACTTTCCAATTAAATATTGCTGCCACTATAGGCAGCCCAGCGCAACACAGCACACCCAAAATCACTTATTTTACCCAACCAGCCATGCAAATGCCTTTATTACTAATAAGTTCTCAGCTCAGACTGAACAGAGGAAAAATAACCAAGAGGAAAACAAGGAAACTGCCATGACAGGCTTTTCTCTGAGGGAAAAAATTTCTGAAACAACATATGTTAGGGGAACTACATGCTTCTTGTTCGTGATGCACTGGCTCTACTTTTAAGTTTCACCCATCTTTTTCTTATGAATGGCATAAGAGTCAATGTGCAAAACCAGAGCTGACACTTTGTAAATGTCCTGTACAGCCTCATAAGTAAGTTGGTTACATGAAGCTGACAAAGACAATTAAGTTTCTTTAAGGAACCTGAACTTATTCTACATACGGACCAAAGCAACTTTCATGTTTTTAAATAAAACAAAACAAGCAGAACCCAGATTAAAAGAGCTACCATGAAGTAGACTCATGACTGCAGCACCTACTCAGACTTTGGTGCTGTATTTGAATCCCTATCCCAAATTCTGCTGGAGGGTTTCAGTCTTTCACCATGCAGGAGAATGCTGTCACCGCTCAACTGTCCTACAGGCCTGCCTTGGAAACTGACAGCATAATTAAGGCAAGTTTCTAGAGAGGTGCAGGGAGGGCAATTCACTGTGATGCAGACCTGTATAGCAATTCATACATAAAATTTACATAGCAGACTATCACCCCCTCATGTGAGGAAAAGTAAAGAAATAGCTCCTCAGCATCAGGCTTATGGGAACAGCTCTATGCAAGATACCCAAATGAAGTAATGTGATGATTAGCAAGAATTAAGCCTCAGTTAGAATGAGTTTGGTCTGACCATTGAGTACAAAAAATTTGGCAACTCCAGACTGTATTTCCATACATACTCAATATATTGTGCTTGATGACTACATTTTCATGTGAAGTGTAAGGCTAGTTTCTGGGTATCTATTAACTCCAAGCCTTCGCTGTTCTGCCAAACATGCCCTCAGGAGGTCATCAAATCCTGGGTCACCAAAGACCAAGAACAGCAAAGAGGATAATATAATCCACATCTGGGAAAAAGGCCAAACCCAGCTTTTACTGATGCTCCAGCACTTGATTCTAAAAGGAAATGTACATCTTTTTTTTCTACTTAGCAGGATACCAGCTGTTTCAAGTAGCATCAGCAATGAAAAGAGGTTTGGGACAGAAAAAAGCAAGAGAGATTAAAAAAACAACAAAGGAAAACCAAGAAACCAAGGAAGAATAAGCAAGAAGGCTCTGAAATAAAATACTTTAATAAAAATCTTCATTACTGATGCAAGAAATTGTCCATGTTAATTACAACTGAGCTGCTGTCAAGAGAAATCTCCTCGACCAAATGGAGCTGATTACACTTCAATTAAGATAAAATCATTCACTGAAATATTGCAAAAAAGCTGACACTTTGCATTAGCGCTACTGCTGAAATTATTTCCTTTGATGTTTTTTTAAAATCTGAACTTGCTGGAATCTGAGTATTTTTCAAGATATCACAAAAGTCCCCATCCTCAGGGGAGCCCTCCATGTGCACCCCAGCCTCTAGACACCTGCAGAAACGCAGCTCCAGTGATAAATACAATTACAGGTCCTTAAGGACAAAGGGTGCAGTTGCCCTCTCTCCTCCATGCAGCAGCGCACATAAAGGAAGCCTGCAATGACTTCAGTTCCTTCCAAGCGTAAAGATACAATACATACAGGCACAAAGTTTTGCAGTGTTTGTGTTTAGTGCAGTAATGCAGCTGTGCAATGCACCCATGTAGCATAAACATGCTATGAGCTATGAGACAAAGGGTACGTTATCTTCATAATGATAGTCTTTATGAAGGTAACACCAATGAGAAACTACTAAAATGGAAAATACAATGGCATTGTGTTCACAGATCAACATTAATGCCTTCCAGACCTTTAGAACCTTTAATATACTATTTTCACTTTTGCTCCCAAAATTGCTCTCTGGTAAGACACATTAGAAATTCATCTCAGAGCTACCACCAGAGGATTAAAACAACTTCTCAGAAGTCTTTTCTCCTTCCATCCCGTTCTCAGAAAGAAAACCCTAAAATACAGTAAATTAGTAAATCTAGAAGCCAGAATTTAAGAAAAAAGATTGCACAGTCTTATTGGTTCCCACCTCCATTTCCCTCTGCAACTCAAGTTGGAGTAGGGGTTATCACTTACAGAGGGGAGAGCAGCCTAAGGCCACCAGCACAAACTGCAGCATGACACGCCAGAGAAGAGGAAGGGGGGGGGAAGAGAGAGGACTCCTGTGGTTTATCGCCAGGCTGAGGCAACAAGCATATAAACTGTTTCCTGACATTCATTCCTGCATTTGTTTCACTGCATGTGGAAAAGCAAGACTTCCCTATTAAATGCTAATAAAAACAAGCCCCTGGGATTTCAACACTTACTACTCATTTTCCATGTTACATTTATTGATGCTGGTAAGTGATCAGCTGTCCTTCAGAGCAATTATGGTATGCTTGGCCAGAGAAGTGGAATTTTATTTAAGAGCAGAACCCCAGGCTCAATCCTACAGTGCGATTTCTTTACCTTCAGAACATCAGAGCAGATTTGCACATGACAAAGACTCTTCAACTTGACTTCTGCAAAATGAAGTTTCTAAATGAGGATTGTGTGGAACCTGTAACCAGTAAAAAATCCCCAGGTTAGACAACTCTGTTGTGCATAAAGATTAAACAACAAATGAGAAGCACTGGGGGATCCTCCCTCTGTAACTAGTTGTGCAGTTTCATTCTATCAGTCTCGGCCCAGAATTAACTCAATTCACAGTGGGCAGAGAACTAGCAGGGCAGAGAACACAACCACCGGCACAATCACTTCCTGCAGGATTCAGAAAATCACATTCTTTCAGCTGTGCTGTACAGAAAACAGCATTACATATGGGCCTGTTGTGGAGGAGGGAGCTGTCATTTTACACAAATGCAGTGTCTCAAAGAGGCCACCTTGCACACATGATCTGGGCATGGTTACCTGGACTTCATGAAAACTTTCACAAACACTGAAGTTCATGAGCACATCTCAGCAATCTAGAGGGAAAACTATGTAAGTGACAGCATAGTAATTGTAAAATAATTAAAGAGGGATCTATAGCTGAGGATCAATTCAAAGAAAGAGTTCTCCTGAACTGTTCAGTGCCACGCAAGTTTTCAAGCACACTCCAATCACCCTGCAGGGAATACTCGTGTTTTCTAACCTCCTTCCAGATTCAACACTTTCTCATTTTGCAACAAAAGCTTTAAAAGCCGTGATAGTATCAGTACTCATTGTAGAACAGTGCAAATAACCGTATTATCTTAATGAGGGACTAACGAGTCCTAAAACTTCAGATACAATCTCTAAGACCTAAATGACATAGTAATTTACACTGAGAACAATGGCTTGTTGTAAACACCTGAAAAATACGAGGCTTGGGACACTGAGCCAAGTTATACACTGCTATTACAGCAACAAATCGCTCTCTGGTTTGATACTGTCTTTCCTAGAAGGTGCAATGCACCTTCCTTGTAGGTACAGTGGTTGGACTCCAGGCACTATTTTAAGAGAAGGGAATGGAAAGCAGCATTTAAAGCAGGTGTTATCTAACAGCTCAATATTGATAACCTAATCTGGAAACTGGATTTAGCTACACAGATTAACACACCATGTACAGCTGCATGGATTTATGGTTGTCATGACAACCAGCAGAAAATGTATGCCACTAATCCTCTCGCAGGAGATCTGTCTCCGTGCAGCATTAACAAGATCTATCAGTAGCACAGACATACAAACAGTGATTTCACTGCAGATATCTGGATAGGTATAATCTCTACCTCTCTCTGCATCTTAAGATACCTATTCACAACCGGAACGAGAGGCTCATCTTATGAATGAATACTGGAAGCAATGAACATCCTTGGGTGTTACCTGAAACCTGTAGCTTCTTAGAAAATACTAGTATTTTCTAATTAATTCTCCAGGCTAGTGAGTGTGCAAATATGTATTTGTTTCATAAACATAATAAAGTGACTATTACCCTATATGCTTTTCACATTAGGCAGAGTCCTCTCACATTTCAAGCAAAAGACACACTGATTGCTCTTTTGGAGTTATCTGTCTCCAAACAATAACTTGTTTTCCTTGCAATGAAGAGAAGGGTCTTTGGTTTTATGCTTCAGGAAAGAAAGTCAGGAAGCTGGACAGTATTTTCAGTTACACTGGTGTCTGCTTGCGCAATTATTTACTCTGTGTAACCACAATAAGGTACAGCAAAGGAAAGAAAAAGCCATGTACCTGCTTTACAGGAACAGAGGCTGAGCTAATTAATATTTGCCAAGTGTACTAAGAGTGCTGCCTGTGCACAAAAGACTACATTTTTTCTGAACACACAGAAGAGCCATGCTGGGGATCTTCTCAGTGTTAGCTGAGAGTCCCGAAGGCTGAAGTTTATTCCAGTCCTCTCAGTAAAAATCAGGAAGAGAAGCAAACACTTCTGACTTCCAGGGCTCCGGAATAACACTGGAGGCCAAGACTGGCCATCCAGAAGTTCTGTGGTTTCCACCTGCAAGGAGGTAACCCCGTTGCTCGACAGTGTGGTTTAAACCCCTGTGCTCTCACTTGTTACGTGCCGCACCACAGTGGGACTTCACCCGCGGGGCCGGGCCG
>NW_009922043.1:0-5363 GCF_000696875.1 Nestor notabilis
CTGTGCTAACTGACTCTGCTCCTGTGTTGGTGCTGGTGCTGACTGCACGGGACAGCCAACTGGAGGAAGAGGTGGATGAATTCTGAGCACAAAGCAGACTTTGGGAAGTTTAAACTCGCTGCAGGGAAGTTTTACGGAGACCCGATGTTAGATAAAGGTATTTGAGTTTCAGTCAAAACCTGCTATGGGAGCCATATCTAGAATCAAGGGTATCATTGAATCCCAGACTGGTTTGGGGTGGAAGGGACCTTAAAGCTCATCTAAAGCCACGGGCAGGGACACCTTCCACTAGAGCAGGTTGCTCCAAGCCCCTGTGTCCAACCTGGCCTTGAACACTGCCAGGGATGGGGCAGCCACAGCTTCTCTGGGCACCCTGTGCCAGCACCCCAGCACCCTCACATGGAAGAGCTTCTGCCTCAGAGCTCATCTCAATTTCCCCTCTGGCAGGTTCAAGCCATTCCCCTTGTCCTGTCCCTCCAGGCCCTTGTCCAAAGCCCCTCTCCAGGTTTCCTGGAGCCCCTTTAGGCACTGGAGCTGCTTTAAGGTGTCCCCTTCAGGAGCCTTCTCTTCTCCAAGTTGAGCAACCCCTTTCTATATACCTATATATTTGCCTTTATAGGTGTGCCATGAATGGCAATAAAAGTAGTTTTTTTCTTTGCAAATGGAGAAAAACATAAGTTTAACTATTATACTAATATCTCTGCAGGTCTACAAACTAGTGAAAACTCTAAGTTTTATGCTATCTCATCACGGTTTAAACCATTTAGTAACAAAGGGAAGCCTCTGGTCATTCAGTACACAGTGAAACATGAGCAGAAGATAGATTGTGGTGGGGGGTATGTTAAGATTTTTCCCTCAAGCTTGGATCAGAAGAAGCTGAGTGGAGATTCACGTTACTACATCATGTTTGGTGAGTTTATAGTTGTTGCTTCATTACTAAAATACTGGCAACTGCTGTTGTGCAGTTCTTCTAAAGATAGTTGTGGAAATGGAGGAAAAACTGTAGAGGAAGGCTGTATAAAAAAATCAGGATGTTGTGACTCTGAGTGGTTGGCTCTTCCACACTTGAGAGATCTCTGTGTATTAACAAAACACATACTAATGCAACCATTGTGAAGCACATGTCTGCAAACCTTGTGTGCTGATTTGAAGACGTCTTACGTCTTCAAATGAATACTTCAAATGAAAATGATTACACTGAGTTTAGAATAAAAGTAGTTGTAAAAAACCTTTAACTGAAACAACATCCTGCAGGCCATGATCTGCCCTTATTTACTTGCATGTAGATTCCAGTGACTTAGTGAAATTTGGACATTTGTATGTCCAACTGAAATTTGACATTATGGATCTAACATATAGTTATCCACCTTGTCCCATAGGAAATCTTTGTTTTGCCTGGATTTTTGTTTTCTGGGTTAGTTTTCTGTAACAGAACTAAACCCCAAACTACACAAAATCTAATTCCGAGGTAGATTTAGAGGTTTGGAGTAGAAGCCATGTCATTCCATTAAAAATTGAATAGAATATATCAAAATATGTGGGATGGGAGAGATGTCTAGCAGTATTAGAAGGAAAAGGGAAACAATCTGGATTTTCTTGCATAGAAGCATATAATGTCTTTGTAGGGCCAGATATTTGTGGATCTGATACAAAGAAAGTCCACGTTATTTTAAATTACAAGAATAAACCCCATCCAATCAAGAAACTGATCAGATGCAAGGTAAATAGACATTTTAAAGGATATATGAACTTTAAAATGAACAAGCTACATGGATATGAGGATGAAAAACCAAAAAACAACATGTCAAACATGTAATACCTTTGAGTTTCATCATATCTTAAGTCATACTAATTTTGGGGCTCCAGATATTTCTATGTTTGCAATTTAATGATTGCATTTCTAATACCTCATACTGATACAGGATGGAACAGAGTTGCAAGGGTGCTGCATGTTATTAAGAATTGTGTGTCATCGTGTCTCTTAACTGTAACTTTAATTCTGTGTTTCCTAGTGAGAGAGCCCTTTCTTGTGGTATGTAGCGACTCTGGGAATGAAGTATTTTTTCCTCACTACTCTTTTATGAAAAATCCATTAGAAATTAGCAGTATAATTCTGGTGTGAGGCAATTCCCAAGATCTGTATTTAAGGTTCTTCAGAAATGTGCTTTCTTTAAAAATTGCATTCTTTAAACCCCAGGTTGATGGCTATACCCATCTATATACTTTGATTATAAGGCCAGATCAGACTTACAAAGTAAAAATTGATAATGAAGTGGTTGCATCTGGCAACTTAGAAGATGATTTAGATTTTTTGCCACCAAAGAAAATTAATGATCCAACAGTGAAGAAACCAATGGACTGGGATGATCGAATCGAAATTGATGATCCAAATGATGTCAAACCTGAGGTAATTTGCTCTCCTTATTCTGCAGTGCTGGATGATTTCATTTCTACTGACTGCATGTTTGATATAGTTGAACTGTGCACTAGTTTTGCTTTCTTCATCTTTTTAAAGGATTGGGATGAACCTGAATACATCATGGACATGAGTGCTGAGAAACCTGGAGATTGGGATGATGCTGTGAATGGAGAATGGCATTATCCTAGGGTCAAGAATCCTTTATACAGAGTATAAATAATTTTGTAATCCTAGCTACAGATAACACTTTATGAAACTTTTATTTGCCTGACTGTATTCAGAACATGTGGTTTATCCTAGGGGGAATGGAAACCAAGGCAGATTGATAACCCAAATTACAAAGGAGTTTGGCCTCATCCACAGATTGACAATCCAAATTATTCACCAGACTACAGCATCTACAGCTTTGAAAATATTAGTGTCATTGGACTAGATATCTGGCAGGTGAGATGCCTGTAGTGAAAAATAAAGAACTTGTCTTTCACTGAGCATGTACCAACCTATTTACGCTTTGCATATAAACATTATCTATTGCTTTTGGATCTTGGGGACCTAAGTCTTTTCCTTACTTTTATGTAAATACGTGTACAGAATTGAAAAACAAGACACTGATCTTCTGCTGTAGTTATTCTTCGGATGATAATCATCCACAGGTAAGTGAGGGGCCTAAAATAATTTGTGTGAATACTGTGAAGTATGGCCTATTCCACCTGACCTGAGGTGCATAACTGAAGCTTCAAGCAGCTCAGTTATTCCTGACTTAACCAAAACTGAATGAGGAGAAAACTGCCTGCTGGGGTGCCTCTGAGATTTTCTTCTACCTCAGGTTTCTTGACTTAGCCACTGATGAGACTTAAAATTTCTAAGAAGAGCAGTGAAATGCCTAAAGTTTAAAAAAAACTTCATTAGATTCTTGAAAAGTGTTGTCCAGAAAGAGAGAATTCTTCATCAATTTCTGTAAAATCTGTGGGGTTCTTGGCATGATTACTCTATATTGAATATATAATACAAACATATTGGCTAAAAAAAAGAGATGAAAACTCTTTTAAGAGAGGCATCCTTTTTTTTCCCCTCCCTCTTCCTTCAAAGGTGAGAGCTGGCACAATTTTTGACAACTTCTTAATAACAGATGATGAGGAATATGCAGAAGACTTTGGCGATGAAACATGGGGAGAAACAAAGGTAACTGTTTTGGTTCTGTATTTAAAAAGGCCCTGTTTGGTCTGATCAAGAACCTCTCGGTGCATAAAAATAACATCTTAATATTAGGGTCCTGAAAAGGAAATGAACATAAAGCAGACTGAGGAGGAGCAGGCGAGAGAAAGGGCTATGGAAGAAAAATACTTTGAGCAATGGTTTAAGAAAAAGCTCAAGAGAAAAACACAACCTGGAAAGGGCAGAGCAGCGAAGAACACTGTCACCAAGGAAGAGCTTTAATAGGTATTTGAAAGAAGTTCCTCTATTTTTCACTTAAATCACTTAGGAATGTTTTCACTGAAGGATTTTGATGTTTGTTAACAGCCTGTTGCAATCTGCACCAGTGGAGTTGAATTAAAACAGGATTCTTTAAAAATTCTGCATTAAATTTCATGACCAGTTTCAGTTTCATAAAAATACCACAACAGAGTTAAATTATCTATAGAAAAGGTTAATTTTTGCTTTTCTTCTTAACTGCTTTTCTTTACACTGCTAAGATGTGTTAGAAACACCAGTAATAAAGCACTACGTTTTGGAACTGAGTTACATTTTAGTGCTTTCATATGACATGTAAAATTCATGCTCAATTTTTTGTTAAGGAAATACTATCATAAGCGTTTTATGGTATTTCATTAGAGGGTTCAGCATGTCAACTGTGTGGAGCATGTTTCACACCATACTTCAGCCTAAGGAGGAGATAAGCTCTGCTAAGCTGCTGCAGTCATTGTGCGCCTGTCAGAGTTTCACCCATCACTGCAGCTGCGAATGCACCGTGGCTGCTCTTGGCTGTTATGTGGCTTATCTGCTGACAGAATGTTCTAGGGCTCTGTCATGGTGTGGGGCCTAAGTGACAACAGTCTGTCCATCCACAAATCTGTCCTTAGCAGTTCAAATGTATTCAGACGACTTGTATTCTTCCCCTCAGTTAGGGTGGTGAGGCAGGAATTTGAAACAATGATGCGCCTTTCTGTCTGACCTGTCCTGTAACTCACTCTTGTAACTTGTT
Source organism: Nestor notabilis (assembly GCF_000696875.1). NCBI lineage: Eukaryota > Metazoa > Chordata > Aves > Psittaciformes > Psittacidae > Nestor > Nestor notabilis. Next base: position 4,623 of record NW_009922043.1, read on the forward strand.
CAGTCACTTCCTTCATCCCTTCTCAGCTCCTCCCGCTCTTTGACATTTTCTTTCCCTCCCCTATGAACTAATCCTATAAATTTAGCAAAAACTGAAGCCAGACTTCCAGAGCCCGTGGTTTTGCATTTACCTCTGGGCTAAGCAAACTTGTGCATGGTAAGGAGATAGGGAGTGGGAGGATCTGTGGAAGCCCAACTGAAGCTGGGTGGTTCTTGCCTGTGGAGCAGCTGAGGTCAAATTCTTTCCCTTCTGCTTGTCTGAGAGCTGTCCCCTGTAAAACAATTCCAGTGATGCTATGGGTTGAAGACCTTCGAAAGCTACTGAAATACGCTGCAATGGCAGTTGTCCTGTACTTTCCTTCCCCTAAACAAATTCTTGGTGATTCTTCATATTGCCACAGTGACCTACCGTTGTTGAGGCTGCTGTTCAATATTTATACGCTGCTCTCAAGGTTTTCTTAATTTTATTGTACTTGATGCTGAAAATGTGATCATAGACTGGAGGGAGCTTAGTTTGAAGTCCGTTTTGACAAGGTTGAGCGAAGTAAAATAGGTTTGTCCACGAGAAAGCTGGATGCAAGTCCATCAGTTACCTGGAAGAACGTTCCACAGGGTCTCCCCTAGACCTACTTTGCCCGTACCGTAGGTAGGTCACCGCCAGGCAGCTGGAGAAGCGCCGCGCCGGGGAGCGGGGAGGCTGCGGGAGGCAGGGGCTGCGCTGGGGCCGGAGGGAGCCGCGGGA
>NW_009922044.1:0-11008 GCF_000696875.1 Nestor notabilis
GGGGATGGCGGCTGTCCACCTCCCGGGAGGGGCGACATCACCTCGGGTCGTGGAACGCGGGTTTTATCTTCTGTGTCTGGAGACCCAGCCTGGCTTTACACATATTTTGAGGGACTTCGGGACGCTGGTTTAAAGGCAGGGAAAATCCCAAGGAAAACTTGAAGGGGGGGAGGAGGAGAGGAAAAAGGAAGGAGGAGGGTTTAGGGACTTCAAGCAAAGCAATGCCTGGGAACATTAAATTAGAGCACATAACTATTAAAAATGCATGGAGATGGAGTACTTAAAATTCCTCCATGACATATAATATTAATCCGTTTTATGTAAAATTCATACCTGTAACTTAATTTGGTCCATTAATGCACCAGATCACGTATTAGTAGATGTACCATGTTTTAAATATGATGCTGGAAATGTCCAGAGTTCTGTACTTTGAGACAGAGCATTAAAATTAACAGATACTCCTGAGTCCTGCTTAAGTCATCTTGTGGTAGACTGTAACCTTTAATTTAAAAATGTGGTGTTCAAACTTTCTGTTAATTCCTGCTAAGGATTAAGAGCCACTGCATATTTGAATGGGATGCCGGTGTAAGAAACTCAGCACCCAATCCTACAGATGCTGCAACTCTTTGAGCTCTCCGTGAGTCAAGTAGGGCTGATTGCTTGGGCAAAGGACTGCAGGGAGGAGTAAAGGCTGCAGGATCTGCCCCTAAGCTTGTAAGTGAAACCCAGCAGAAGGGCAGAAATCCATAATGGTGATTAATGATTGCATGTCCCCTCAATGCTTAGTCACCACGGGTGATATATAAAGGATACAGTGGGAAGCTGTCAAACCCAGAACTTGAATGAGCGGTGAGACTGGATCATCTGAAGTGTGTAACGAAGCACACTTTAATTCTCTCTCACCCTTTAAAAACATATGTTTTCAGGCTCTGCTTACAAATACTCACACTCTTCTTTTCCTTATTTTGTCCCACATTACCAGTGCCATTCATAGCAGTTGGGCTCCCCCCAGCACAAAATCTAAGTGCATGGTGTCAATCTTTGAGATGTAAATCTAGACTGAGGTCTACATTTGTGTACTGCATCATGTTGATGTGTTGAAAAGATGTATTTCCATTAGCTATGGGAGGGATAATTGCAATTCTGCCGCAGTCATTGCTTTAATTCTGTGAAACTCTGCTCCCTGCAGTCTCCGAGTCTCAAGAGGTGGAAATATATATGTGGGCCTTAACGCGTACATCATGCTTGCACTTTGCCTGCTTCCCAGAGTCCTGGTAATATGGACAGAATTGATGTGCAGTCTAGGAACAAAAAAAAGATTTCTAAATTGTGGTGAGCAGGCAGGCTGAAGTCTTGCTGGTCCCATTTAATTAAAATCTGCGTGAAACTAGATACGCTGTAATACTGGGTTGTTCTGTTTGTACTGGATTGTACTGAATCCCTCCTGGGAGCTCATCTGATCTCACTGGAAATCTCTGTGAAAACCCAGTATGTAACTGGTTCCCCTTTGACTCTCCCAAAGCTAGTTTGGACAAATTATTTCTGTACACACACAAATCTCTCCTGCTCACTCTCTCTCCCCTTTTCTCTCTCACACACACACTGTACCAGCACTATATAGGAAATCCACTGAGACCACATTGGCTCTTGAAGATGACTCAGTATTTCTGGAAACCTGTGAAGAACCATGATATGCTGCTGACCTCTTTTTCCATCGGGCTACTCCCACTGCAAAGGATATGAAAGGAAATCTGAGGGTCTGTAAGTGTTGTCAAAGTTGCAAGAAGACTCTGTGTGTTCACATAACTAGCGTAACACAGTAGAGAGACTTGGGAGAGGGAAAAACAGCTCTCTCCTCCAACTATTGCAAAAATATTCAGGGGATTTCCTCTAGTAACTCCCTTTGGTACTCATGAAGTTGATACATGTTAGGCTGACATGCTCGGCTGAACAATAGGCACCAATTCCCTGTTAACAACTGGTATCCTTTTGCTCTCCTTGAAGTCAATGGAAGTTTTGTCATTGACTCAAGTGGGAGCAGGTTGGGTCGGTTGCTTTTTCAAAATTTAGATTGGATGTGCACCAGATGCTAAGTAAATTGCTGTAGAAATGGGTTGGAAATCCCAGAATGTTGGCAGTGGAGATAGGCATTAGAGAAACTCTTCATCCCTGAAGATGTACACAAGAGAGAAGGACAGAGCCTCTGTTCATACTTTTGTCCTATTAATAGCAATATTTTTCATGACATGACTATATAGGGATTAACGCTTCTGTTTTTTGCCAGACCAAGTCGGATTTTTAAAATAAATTCTGTGCGTCTTTAAGCATGTGGTCCCTTTCTGGCTGGCTGGCGGAGCTCATCTGTCTCGGCTGGGATTTTCTGTGCTCTGTTCCCACAACCAGAGTCAAGATGCATTTCCATTGTAACCAACTCTTGTAATATTAATCTCAGTAGATCCTCAATAATGCTTGAATGGGCCAGTTTGGACCATTAAAAGAGAATTGATGATCACATCACAGGTGCTCTCTGGAGCTTAAAAAAATTGCTTTTGATTCAAAACCAAAGTAAAGCAAGTCAAAAATGAAAATGTGATGACTAGCCTTGTATCCCCTTTGTCATGAGGATAATCCCATTGAATTTAACAGGAATGAGTAATATAGGCTGAATTTGTCAGCACAGGTCTAAGTACATGAATATGCTGTTGACTTCAGCTGAAAAAATAAACTGAGACTTCGACAGTGTCTCTGGGTGATGGCACCAGGGAAGGGGGACAGTCTTTCCAAGCGCAGAACACTGGGCATTTTCTCTGACAGCACTCTGGATCCACAGATGTTTGTGCATGATATGATGCCACTGAACCACCTGGTGCACTGGATAATACCTCATTAGTTCACATAGTCTCAGGACAGATAAAATTTGAAGGGAACACATTTAGGTACTAAGAGGGAAGCAAGTAATCAAAGTGATTTCTTACACAAGGTTACTTGCTATACCTACCTTAAGAGGGCATGAAATGCACACAAATGTAGGATGCATTTTTTTGATCAGATTATGAAACAGTGGTTGAGTCAAGTGTCCCTGTTTTGGGGCTTGGGGCACATTGTATCAGAGCAATGAGGTAAAATGCCAAGCTTTCCTTTGCTTGAGGCTGATAACTGGGTGGGACAAGTTTCATCCTGGTGGGCACAAAGATATGTGATACTGAGACCCCCTGCTGCCCATTCCTGTTGACTTCAGCAGGCAGCCAGAAGACCCAGGATCTCAGAGGAACTGCTCAACACCGAGAAGGGCTGATCATTAAAAAAGCATTATAAATCTCTGAATGGTTTATGCTTTATGAGGGAAATAGCAGTTGATTCCTCAGTGGTGCCATTACTTTCCACTATTGCTATCATTCAGAAGGCAATAATATTGGTTATTTACCTTCAATTAAAATATCTAGTTAGTTGTGATGTCATTTAAAATAGCACTATAATATGTTTAGTGCTCCCTTATCTTACCATAGATAAACTCCTCTTGGCAACAGGGGACAGTGATATGAAATGAAAAATTGGGTGGGGGAGTGAGATGGAGGAAAGAATATGTAAATCATTTACTGGATTATTATTCCTAAATGCCTGCATCCCTTTGTACACCAGGATGGAGGTGAGACTGCAGGCTCCTTTGCAGTGACACCACACGGGTCCTTAGAACAGGTCAGGGAAGATCCATCAGGAATTTGGAGACCAGAGAGAAGTCACCTCACTCTGCATAGTACTAACAGACTGAAATCCATTGGTCTTGTGGTAGCTCTCCTCACCAGGGATCACTCATCATCAGAGCTCTTCCAAACTCTTAACACAAACCTTTTCCCCAAATAGCACGAGTCATCTTGAGTACTGTTCTCCCTATTTTCCTCAAATACAAAATCTAAATAAAACTCACACACTTCACTTAACATGATGGGTTTGTTTTGTTGGGGTTTTTTTTTTTTTTTCTCTTCTTATTCTCTGGTTGTGGTCATGACAGAATTTTCTGTTTAATGAGAAATCCTAAGAGATTCTTAAGACCTTGACTTCCCCATTGTCCCCTGTGCATGAAGTTTAATATAAAATAAAAGGAAGAAATGTTTGTTAATTGCTCACAACAGCTCTTCATGGACAAAGGAGATTTTTTTCCATGTTCACATAATTGTCCAGCTTGGAGCATCCTTCTAATGACAGGAGCGTGCTCCTACCCACCCTTTTATGCTTTCCTTCAGCTTCATATGCTATGAAGAATCATATGACAACAAAAAATCTGGAGAGATAAGAAACAGATTAAAAAAAACCCCAATCCTTGTCCATGGCTTGATGCTTATGTAAGCTCTTTTTTACACAAACATAGAAATAACCGCATAAAGAAATATTTTACCTCTATTAGTGGAGAGAACCAAAAAAAGACTTTAATGGGGTTAGTATCTAGAATAGCTTTTACTTGCTGTGCTGCCTCCAGCATGGCTATGTTATAGAAATTGTGCAAACACACCTCCTCCCTTTGAGATGCTGCAGCAGCAGACAACATTGGTATGTCATTGACAGATGCCCTGGCATTTTGCTGGTGGTTGTATGTCGGCTGAAGGCTAATGTCATTTAAGAAGGTTGCTTTGTTCAGGTGACCAGAAACACTGGGTTTGTTGGGTAATGTCAGATTTCTGCGTTGACTGAAGCAAGCTTGTGGCAAAAGCGATAACTCACGTTGACAGCCTTCTGCAGTATGGTCCAAATATAAGCAATCAAGATGCTTATTCCAGGGAAGGGGAAAAATAATTTAGGAGTATTTGGAGCAGCTTCCTGAGGAACACTCCATTAAACTGGGGTACATAGTAACAGATTGAATTTGGAGTCTTAACTTTAATTTCATTTTGTTTAGATTTAGATCAGATTTATGTGCAATGTCATGCCCTGTGTTTGTAGACAGAAATTTTCAGCCAATCTGCCCGAAAACTGATGGCATGATACAGCCTCATATTATTTTCATGTTTGTTATGAGTTTGCATTAAGAGCTCTATAATCACACAAATAATACAGCCTACAGGCACAATGAGCAAATCGACCTAAATTAAATAAGTATCTGGATGTGTACATGCTCATCTGCATATGTTATCATTACACCAATGATACTGGTATTTATTTTCGGAGAACCTGAAGAGCTTCATCAGCAAAAGCACTCTAACTTCATGCCACAAAAAAAACCTCAGACAAATGGCGATACCTTGCACTAATACAACGTTTTACATCTTGAAAACTAGTGTAAACAGATTTGTTATTTGTTCTCCATTAGTGTTTTAAGGAATTCTTCAAAATCTTTGGGACATTCTTTTTTTTTTTTTTTTTTTTAATTAAAAGGAGAAATGACCTCTCTCTCCGTGACTGTGAAGACAGCCTTTCCCACAGTGGAGGGACATCCAAGGTAGGTGGAGAGACCTTCACTTCCTCTGGTTTGATGCAAATGCATTGATGTTTTCTGTGACTGCAGTCAGTTGGTTCTCAAAGTACTTTTGTGGGTCAGTGTCACTTTCAGGTATCACCTGCTTGCCAAATATTGATTTACAATTCTGCATTTTGCTTCATGCTAGTGACAGCCTGACCAGTATTTAAAGGACTATAGAAAACACTGTTTGTTTATTTGGTTCAAGTCACACTGGTGACATTGCTGAGAACAAAAGTTAGCAAGAACTAGAAATTTAAGTCTGATGATGATTGTGTGTGTGGAGGGGAAGCTTTTCAATGTACCTTCAAATCCCCTGGCTGCAGTTGTTCGTGGGCCATGCCATGCACTTCCAGTGCATGCCAAATTCTGTGTAACCTTATTATCTATTTATTTACCTGCTGAAGAGTTCCTGTTGCCATAACATGTGTGGGTCTACCAAATGCTTGGTAACAGAAGCAAAAGCCTATTCCTCATTCTATCTTTTCAATCAGTTTTCAATCAGGAACACCACCAGCGCCTTCAGAAGACAGGCTGAGAAAGCTGGGGCTGTTCAGCGTGGAGAAAAGAATACTGTGTGGAGACCTCTTAGCAGCCTTCCAGTGTCTGCAGGGGGCCTACAAGGATGCTGGGGAGGGACTCTTCATTGGAGAGTGTGGTGATACGACAAGGGATAATGGGTTCAAACTTAAACGGGGGAAATTCAGGTTAGATATAAGGAAGTTCTTTACAGTGAGGGTGATGAGGCACTGGAATGGATTGCCCTAAGAAACTGTGGCTGCTCCATCCTTGTCAGTGTTCAAGGCCAGGTTGGACAGAGCCTTGGGTGACATTGTTTAGTTTATGGTGTCCCTGCCCATGGCAGGGGGGTTGGAACTAGATGATCTTGAGGTCTTTTCCAACCCAAACCATTCTATGATTCTATGACCTTGCAGAAGAAATAGTAGAATAATAGGAGATTATTTATAGGATCACAGCACCATTTTAATTTGCTTATGTACTTGAGTGTGTTTGAAAAAACAGCCTGCTAAAAAGATGGGTTTTGTGTTAATTTGTGGTAGGATGCTTTCTGTGATCTCTCTTTATAGCCTGCTTGGCTTCTGAGAAAGTTGTCACTTAAGAAAACAAGAGCCCTCAGCTTTTGTTAACAGAAAACAGCTCTTGCAGGATTTCATGTTTAGAGAGCAAGAAAAAAAGCGATGACAGGTAATGTCTCCTTTAGGCAGACAGGGTCACACTCACAGGTTTTAATTCCAGCAAATAGTATATATGAAAATGACCTTATGCAATTATTAGTCAACAGGATTGTCTAATGAAAACCACTCCATAGCACTGTGAATTTAAATCAAGATAAACATTTCAGAGTGCAAATGGCTGGAGATGCAGAGAAAAGAAAAATGGATGTAAGGAGAATATTGGACAGTGATCAATGAACTGCAATTCTTCACAGTTAAATATATTCCATGTCTTACTAATTTTCCTGTACAAAAAATGGGAATGAATGCTATTTTCCATTTTACAGTAATTGTGTAGCAATTCTTCATGTTTTTGCTTCTTGTGCAGGGGGCAAACTATGCAAAAATATTTCAAAGACATATTCAAAATTGCTATTAAAAATGCTTCAACATGCAAATTTTCTTACAGTTTTGACTTTGTTTTCTTAAAACTAAATGATGTGCATATAGAAGAATATTTTGGGTAATCACACAGCTTATGCTAAGTAACTATTTCAAGTTGTCTTCAATACCAGTATGTTTCCACATACTTCCCTTGAAGTGTTAATGACATTTATTTTGGTAATTTTTACTACACTAACATGCTCTTTCAACACTTTAAAGCACTGATATATTTTACCCAAGCAAATCCCTTAATTTACCTCAATGGAGAAATTGACTTGAAAAGCAGCACAAATCCTTGCTTATATAGAAAGTTTGTCTTGAAGTTAATGAGCTTATTTGCCTGAGTAAGGATGTGGGTATAAGGACTGCTCAAGAGAGCAGAAGTTTCACAACTGGATGCTAAGTCATTGGGTTATTTCAGACCACCTCTTGAAATAGTTACTGTACACTGGGCACCTGAGAATTGATTCTCCAAACAACATTTTTTAAAATGTGAAAACACAAATCCAAAATAGTAAGAAAAATTGAAATTTTAAATTCAAAACTGTAATTGAAAGACATTTTGGTAGTAGTTATTCAAACTAAATTTTCAGTCCCCACTGGGTTGTATCTAGTGTCCATTGCAGTCTTTTTCCACTGGGAGTAAGAAACTCCTGATAGACATAAAGCACTTTCTTTTGCCTGCAGGAACTCCTTAACATACACAATGCATCAATCTTCCTTGCAGTATGGGATAAATTATTATTATAAAAGCATTAATAGAATGTTATGTATTTGTAATCTTAGCATGAGATATGACTTATTTACAACCTTGCATCTCAGCTTCTCTTTTTTTTTTTCCTCCCCCTCCCTGTCACCTCTGTATCTCCTTTCTTCTGAACAGCCTTGCACTTGCAGCTTCAAGGTTCTCCATGGTGTTTAATGTTTTAGTAAGGTGGCAGTCTCTCCTTTCGTTCTTCAGGGTACTGTTTCATCCTGATGTGCTGAGAGATGCATGCTTTTACCTCTCCATCTGACAAAAGGTACTCCATGAAGGTGTAAGCAAGCAAGCAAGCAGGGATGGGGATGTGTGTGTGTTTGTCCTCCTTCCTCTGCTGTTGAAAGACCTGGGTTGCTTCAGACAGGAGCTAAGGTAGCTACAGCCCGTTAAAAACTATGCCAGACGAAACTTAAACTGGCATAGCATAAACAGGACACACAATGGGCAGGCACTGGATAAAACATTTATTTTCAGTTGTTATTGATGACCTTTCAGAAGTTGCTTGTGGCTCTACTTTGGCCTGTCACTTGTGAGCTAAAGGGTCATCAATAACTTATGGAAATAAATGTCTTATTGATAGCCTGGCTACTCCAAGTCCAGTATATTTTCTCACATACAGACATACAGGCATAGAAAAAACAAATCACAGAGGAATCACTTCTGATATTAGCCTCTGTCCTTTTATCTTTAGAAAAATGTGTTTTTTTCTTTCTTTCTTCTCTTTCTTTCTTTCTTTTTCTTTCTTTCCTTCTTTCTTTCTTTCCTTTCTTTCTTTCTCTCTTTCTTTCTTTTCTTTCCTGCTTTCTTTCTCTCTTTCTTTCCTGGTATTTTATAAAGATAGGCCCCTAATTTATTTATAAGGGTAAGTCTCTAGAACAAGGTAGCATTACAGATCTGGCTTACGAGTTCCTCTATACACATGAGTACATTCATAATTGATGAAATGGTCTATAGTGTTGTGGCTAGAATAAACTTAAGGTCAAATCTCTGGGAGAGCAAATCTTGCCATTATTCCTGATGAGAAATAAATACGTGCAGGAACTAAAAAGTGTGGAGCTGAAAGGGAATAAAACTGAATGCATAAGGGCATTTTGAACAATTCATTCCAAAGTGAAAGTGCTTTTTCTTAGTTTTTCTTCATTGCCTTGATCTTCCCAAAACTGTTGTTGGGGCAGGTTAATGACTGACCTTTGAGGGAACCACATACCAGTCTTTGTTCCCTAGCAGTCAGGATCTTGCAGAGGCTTGAAACCTTTGAGGGAGAGAATAGGATTAAACTGCTGTATGAAGTCCAGTGCAGGTGATGATCAATGGGAGCGGAGGAGCAAGTTTCTCAGGACGCTATCTCCCTTCCCCCACCAGCTGGAATTTATTTCGTTTACTGCAAAGTTACCTGACAGACATGGCTGACTGTCAATGATTGTTCTCAGATTAATTTCCCTTTAAGCAGCCATCAAAAGCATGCACTGTTAAAAACACAGTAAAATTTTAAAGGTGGCAGGTCAGTTAGATTTAAACATCGTATCGAGCAGTTAACATCAGAAAGACTTAACTTGAGCCTCACAATAAAATCATATTTACATAAACTCAGTTCACTTGCCACCCTCGAATTTCTAAAGTGTCCAGCAAACCAGAGAAAGATGAGTGTTTGATCCTGCAGCATGCACATGTACTGGCTGAACTCAGACAAATCAGTGTTTGCAGGGTGAGTCCTTTATACACGCGTGCCTTTACACTTTGCTGTACGCCTGTGAATGATGCCATCGGTCTTAACACATTACACTGACTGCAGGATCCCTTCACACACAGGCTTTAGCTGTCAGGTTGCACACAGACCAAATCCGCACCGCTTGAACTGATTTAAAAACCTATCCTCAGCGTTAGGGCTGAGCTGCTGCAGGATGCTGAGGGGTCCCCTACCCGTCCTCCCCCTTCCCAGCCCCCCATCCGTGGCTGTCCCCAGGGAGCCTGCACCCTGTTCTCACAGGGTGCTTTGCCCACCCCGGCCCTGTGTTGAGATGCTGCTGCTCAGGCTACTTCAGGTGGCTGAACTTTTGCTGCAACAAGGTTTAGATAAAGGGTCTGCAAGCTGACCGGTGACATTTCAGCAACCATTTCTGCTGCCTTTGAAGGCTTCTCTATGACTGCAAGCGGTTGTATTTATTCCTAAAGGTTTGGACCTGACCTTTTCCTCCCTGAGAATTTCTGCACCAAACCAATTTATTAACAGAGAATTAAAATAAGCAGAATTACAATGAAAATCATTGCAAGCATCCCATCTGCCTGGCCACGAGTGGCCATTTGCCAAATGCCAAGTGAAGTAAAACACAAAAACGTGTAATTGATTTAAGTCGGTCTAAGGTTTTACTGATACAGGAACCTAATGTCCCATCTCCTCCTCAGCCTGGAAGAGCAGCCACGCATGCAGGCTCTGAGGCCCACAGCTAGAGGTGCTGTGCGATGCAGATGAGATAAAATACCGAGGAGCTGGAGTTTCTGACTGATGGGGGGGGCATTTCATTCACTGGAAAAACCTCTGCGCTTTGCAACACTTTAATGTCTTTACCGAGATAAATTTTTATTTAAACCCAACCTGCGTCTCCTGTTGGGTTGCAAAACAGCTATGCTGGCTTTTGCCGAGTGTTTTTTGTCCTGAACGCACTGAAACTAATGTAAAAAGTGAAGCTATGTAGGTAACAATCTATGTTAAGGAACAACCTGATTTTCCTTTTGTGAGCGCAAGTTACTCCATGAGGAAATGCATCCTCTCATGAAGAACAGCGGTAAGAAAGTAATGAAGAATTCCCTACGTGAAGCAAACTGTTCATTGCAAGTTTGAGAGGATATTTTACTGAAACCGCCTAAATTATAATCAGGTATTCTGCAGTGTGGGAATCTCGTGGGAAACTTCGAGTCTGAATGCGGGAAGTTCGGGAGCGTTGGCAGGGATTGTAAACCTCGCTGGAGCGCGGTGAAAAGCCCCCTCATTCCTGCAGGAAAGAACTTTTCTAAAGTGCCTGCCGATGAATTGAGGATGGGAACAGAGACATCTCCGCCCGGACAATGCAGAGCGCTGGCACGGCCCACACGGTTACCGAGGCGCAAGCGGCGGGAACGCTACCTCCCCATCTCCCGCACCGGCGGCAACGCGCCAGGGGGGAGGTGTGTGTGTACCCGAAC
>NW_009922045.1:0-12767 GCF_000696875.1 Nestor notabilis
AGTATCAACCAGCAGTCTTGGGCCTCCCTGCAAAAAGTTCTGGAAAAACTGCAACAAAAGATAATTTCAACATCTGCCACTGATGACTTCATATAATTTTTTCCATATCTGATGGATTCTATAGCTCCTTTATTTATGGAGAATGCTAGACTAATCTTTTTTGGGTTTTTTTTTGCTAGGAATAATTGGACAATTCACAGTTATTTACTGCACATTATACTATAGATATTCTTTGTTTGGACACAGATGCCTTATGCTCACACTGTCTTAGTGCCATTGATAAGTATGACAGGTTAATAGAATCTTTACATGTAAATGATCTTTCAGATCCTATTTCACTTACATGCATTTGAAGGAAAGCAGAGTCTTTCAGTGGAGTGTTTAGCAACAGTGATGTTTCTGTGATTTCCTTAACCACATGTATAAATTTTTAAATATGCTTAAATGGCATCTTATACCAGCTTAAATCTTTAAAAAAAAAAAAAAAAAAAAAAAGAATCCCTTGTTTTATCACATAGGAATGAGAACTCTAGGAATAGCTATAATATAACTAGACTTTTGTCTTTTCTCCAGAAGAGTTATAACTGGAGAGGCACACCAACAGCTGCAAAGTCTGTTGTGTTCTCAGAGGAGCTTTCAGCAGAATAAATTATGAAGCTGCAATAAGCTCTGAATGGGCTAATGGCTGATCTTTGACCATGCTGACAGCCAGAGCTCTTATTGTCTTGCTCAGCAACAAGTCAAATCGGGCTTTAATTGCTGTTCAGAGCACAGTGAACAGTTAAACATATGCAACACAGAAACTGGTATGGCGTAGAAGATATCAAGGAGTCATGAGACAAACCCTTCTTTTGATACTCAGTTCTAAAGACAATGTGAGCTTTATATGTAAAATAAACCACTCAAATGTTCACTATGAGGCACTGCCTTGAAAACTTAATAACAGGTTTCTTATCAGCAGTAGCTTGAAATGTATTTGGATCAAATCTGTACTAACTAGGCCTGCTTCAAACCACCCTGACAGGATCTATTCTCTACATTTCATTAATTTGCCTTCTTAGCAGCTGGTCACTGAAAGACTGGCAGGTAAGTTCAAATTAGATGAAGGCACAATGTACTACACTCAAGTTAGCTAAGTTCTTTTTGTAGATATTCTTACTTAAATGTAAAATGATCTTGCTTCCTTGTAATTTAATATTTGTGTTAATAAATGTTAATGTCTGGGCAAGCCTATCATCTTTTGTACCACATTATGCTCAAAATGTTACCTATTCTCTTCCTCTTAGTTGTTTCATACTTGCCTAGAAATTACAGCTAATGTTTAAGCTAATTTTTATAATATTTTGGTAACAGCTGTCCAGCAAAGTGTGTTTTCTTAACCAGTGGTAAGAACGGGGGCAGAGTTTGTAACTCTGTCTGCATTGATAGTACTTTCCAGATGCAAATTGTAGGCGTAACTACCTAAAACACATCTGCTGATTCAAAAAACAGACAAAAAACAAGCACGCTTGATATCTTAAACTTCTGTAAGGCAAGCTATAAAGGCCAGAAAACTGTAAAACCACACAGCCCAATCAACTGCAGAGGCCAATGTAAGCACGGGACCAAAGCTGGAATTTAATTTTTAAAGTAGACATCATTCTGCCATAACTCCTCTTAAACAGAAAAGAAGGTTGGGTTTGGTTTTTTTTCCCCCTCCAGGAAAAAGCAAAGCACTGTATGACAACCCAAGTTCAGCACATTCACCTTTGATTTGAATCAGACTGACAGCAGAAGAAACAGGAGCACAGAGCCATTCACCTCCAGCCAGCTTCATGAAGACATGGACTCTTCACGGACATCCTGCAGCCCTTCTTGTAACCAAGAAGGGAAATATATCTGCAACCCTGTCCAAGATCTGCCAGTTATCAAGGCCTCCAGCCGGGTATTGCCAGGCAAATTCTTTTAAATCCAAGAAGCATACATTGACTACATTTATTTGTTTTGGTATGTTTTTTAGCTAATAATATTTTTTTAAAATATCAATGATCCTTAATTATATTTCATTCAAGTACAATCTCAAATGTTCCTTCAGGAAATAAAAGGTTTTGACATCCAAAAATTTTGGGTTTGCAAGACCTTTTCGTCTCTTTTCCTGCACAGAGGTGAAAAGGTTTAGAAAAATGTATTTTTAAGTCTAAGAAAGATGCAGAAAAGGATGCACCCATCTAAAAATAAACCAGGGATTAAGATATCACTAGTGTAGGTATAAGCCTCTACTCTTACTGACTTGGAGTGGCTTCAGTTTAGGCACATTACCTCTGAAATGTTTTTCTTAAGCTGCAAATGTTTAATTTCTTCTGTTGGTATTTATCACTCATGTTTAAGTAAATCTGAATTTAACTTCAGAACACCAGATACCACAATCCAGAAGTCTTCAAAACAAAGGAGCATGAGTCTTGGATAAGACTGGAGTAAAACTTATTTATATTCAGATTCATGTTTTATTAAAAAAAAAAAAAAGGATGTGTGTGGGTGTGGAGAATACTTAATGCAGTACTTAATACTTAGAATGCTAATCTTACATTTAAAAAAAACAAATTAATTTCATATATCTATCTAGTATATGATTTGGGGCATGCACGTGGTAGTCAAATCTTTTTAAGAGATTACAAACTTTATCAGATAAAGAAATAGATTAACAAAATAGCACTCTGGTAGGTGGCTAGAGGTATGTATTTTGCTTGGAACTGCAATTAAATGTGAACACTTAAGTGTTTTTTTTTTTTACACAGCTTTGTTGTACAATGTACGTATTAGACAATATGCCCAGGCATCCAGAACAGGACACTTCTGACAAGTCAAAGCCTGAGTAATTTCGGGGTCCAATAGCTATACAGTATACAAGCAGTGTATGCTGTGAAAAGGGATAGCTAAGATCTGCTAGGATTCCTTTAAGAAAGTTTGGATAACTCATAGAAAATCTAACAAATTCAAAATGTAGGTGTTGAAAGCTGAGCTTACTGTTAGGTGGCTTTCAAACCTCAGTGTCTTATAAAAAACAAGCTCTTTTGTATGAAAGACAATAATTAATGTCAAAATAATAAAATCTTTGTTGCTCTACAGTAACTTTTAGTTGAGGAGATCAAATAATTTTGCAAGCACTAAAGTAAAATTTATGGCATTTCTGGGAAGGAAGTTTTGCTAATCTCATTTTACGCTTGGGGTCATAAAGATGCAAAATGGAGCTGACTTCTCTGCAGACTCAGGTTCATGTCCAGATTGTAAACATGTCCATGTCCATATGTTAGTGTACAGGTAGGAATCAGACAGCTAAACTAAAATGTCTGGTGTCATTTTGGGATGGCTCCTGGTTCCAGCTACTGAATCAGAAAGGCATGATGAGTCTGTAAGTCTTAATACCTGCATTTATCCATGGTGTAAAATGGCACTGACAGCTTAGATGATTGTGTGTCTCTGCACTCTGCACTGAACACTGCAACTCTGTCCAGTAGAATACATCGGAGTGAGCTGTCTAAGTGACTGCTATGGTCCGTGGAGATCTAGGGGGCTGTTTAGTTTTCTAAACTTAGGTGTTTACTGTCATTTCAAGTTCCCCAGAGAATCTGAGTTACCTTCATGCAGCTAAGAAATCTATGGGACCTACCAGAGGCCTGCACTGGTGACTGGCAGCTGAAGGCCAGTAAATTAATCAAAACTTAATCTGTATAGTCTACTACACTGAGAATATTAATTCAGATCTATTGAAATTGAATAGAAAGGTAAGATTCTGAAAAAAAAAAGTTGATAATTTAAAGGTGACTAAGAAGAGCTACATTTGTGCTTTGGGGCAACCCCACAGAATTTCTGTTCTGCTTTGATGTTATAAAGAAAATTAAGAACATTATCTTTACAAATTAATAGTGTCTTAACAGTAATGCTGTATTACAACAGATTTGAAGATAAAAACTACTATGGAGAAATTAAATAAAAATTATTAAAGTTGATATTATTATCTGAGGAGTAGGACTGTGTGAGAAGGGATCTTGTTAAAATTAGTAGGATCAAGTTCTTGCTTGACTGAGGATTACTCATGGGACTGAGAACACGTAATTTAATGTTTTACTATTTCCTTATTGGTTTTAATGCCAAAAGATAAAGGTGTTAGTGCAATTTATTTATTTGACTTTGCCTCGGACTTTGAGATTAGTAACAAGCAACAGTGATGATGGATACCATCATTCTATTTGATGAGAGATCCCTTATCAAAGGAATAAATGGTAAATAAATAAATTAATATAATTCCTTTGACAAACTCGAATCTACCATTATTAATAAAATGAAATTATTTCTAAAAGCTGACTAAAAAAATACGTATCTGTAAATTTAATTATAAAACAAGCTTTTCACACAGGCCTCGTCACAGGCCAACCAAGATCCAGAGAAGGGCTAAATGAAGCAGTGGAATTTTTTAGCTAAATGCACTATTTGTCAAGCATACATAACAGCTGGTGATGGTTAAACACTTACTAAGCAAACTGGCAATATCACATACCAGACCAGTAGTTCGGACGCAAAGAGGAGCCTGCAGCAGACTTTTCAAAAGCATGATCATAGCTTAGATCATGACTGAAAACTCACTTGAACAAAATGTTTCAAATAGATGAAAAAAAATCAAAATATGCTGCTGCTTTTTTTTTTTTTTTAACTGGGCAAACCCAACATTAATTTTAAATTGAAGTTATACAACTTTAAAGTTTGGAAATTATGTGAAATTAGTTCCAAGCCTGAAATATGCTACTTTCCTCAGGAATTTCTAATGTCAACACTTCAATCAAAAGCAAATATCTAAATAAGTACATTGGAAACTTCTAAATAGTGTAAATTGCAATAACTATGACATAAAATTCTTACACTATATCCCAGTTTAGGCCCTTACCATTTTACATTCTTATATATTGTTTCAGTGTTGACAGAATTAGTTCAAGAGAACAAGCAAGTTTGTCTTAATGCATTAGGACTCCAGAAGCACAAAATATCACAGCAGAAAAAGATGATATTCATGCTGTGCATGCTATAAACTTTCTTCCTCCAAAACTAACTCACATTTGAGGAACATGTTTGCTATAGTACTTTATTAGGATAACCTGAAATGTTGAAGGAGCAGGGTGAGCTATTTGAATCCCCCAGTTCAGTGAAAGGATTACTTTACTTTATCTCTCCATGAAACCATTAGACGTTTAATCCAATTAAACGTCATGCAGTGTCTTGGCATTGTGCTAGCATGCTGAGAACTGCGAATCTTCAGGCTGGTAAAAGAATTGGGTGCTAATTCATTGCCTGCCAGTTCCCATGTATTCTTTTTAAACCATTGTCTTGGTCCCTGGCTTTAGATATTTTCTGCAAAATGGATTACTGGGATAATACACTCTTTTGTCATAAACAGGAATTTAGCATGCTCTTCATATTCACTTGCTGAATTTACCATTGTACACCTGAATATCTCTCATAAGGAAGAACTATGAGGGAATCAGGAAGGGAAGGCAGCCTTAGAGCAGTGTATAAAACTCAGAGCAAGAAAGCTGAAAAATCGTGTTTGCAATACTATGTTGTAGCATCTGCCTTGATTCTGACTTTCTTACACAGATGCTGGCCAAGTAAATCAAGGTTCAGATGTCACTTTTAGCAAAAGTTTTGTACTCCTGCTGCTGCTGAAATAGATCGAGTTACCTCTCTTTAGTAATTAATTCTGGAAAACTATGAGACATATTACATGTCAATGTAATACCTTTTTGGAAAATACTTTATCTCATTTTCAGCAATAATATTATCAAGGGTGTAAAGCACATGTAATACAGCTAACAAACAAACTGATTGGAACATTCATGGTGAACCAGGCAAGCGGTGGGCAGGCAAATTCAGTATTATTTAAGAGAGAGGAGAATAAGGAAAGGGAGGAGAAAAAATAATAGAAAAAAGTCTTCTGGATGGATGGGAAGAGTCTCCTTATCTTCCACACTCTTGACTGATACATTCTTCCTATATATTTTGCTTGATAATTGTGTTTTACAGGCAGCTGAATAAGAAATGGACCCAAGGTTATCTGCATTTT
Organism: Nestor notabilis; assembly: GCF_000696875.1. Classification (NCBI taxonomy): domain Eukaryota; kingdom Metazoa; phylum Chordata; class Aves; order Psittaciformes; family Psittacidae; genus Nestor; species Nestor notabilis. Next base: position 6,092 of record NW_009922045.1, read on the forward strand.
TCCACAGGCACCTGTTTTTTGAACACATTATAAATTGGTTAAGTCCTGTCTCAGACTCAAGTCAAGATGCTTGTTATTTATTTCAGTGGAGCTAGGACCTTGAATGCCTAATTTACACATTTACATAATTTCTGAAATAGTCTTGGAATTTCTATGACATATAAATTTTCTTATTTTAAATTGAATTTGATATAAGGTTTAAGATCTCCTGATCACTCACATGAACAACTTTCTGTAAAAAGTAGAACAAATGCATATTTTGTGGAAATAAAGGTTGGTTTCCATTTGAAAAGTGTTTTGGTTTGGTTTGTAGGAGTTTTTTTCCACAGAAAGAAGCTATTTTCATAAACCAGAAGATGACACATTTCTCAGAAATTTAATCTCCCTTTTCTAATGTCAGAAAAATTCATAAATACTTTTTCTTGCATTGTCTTTTTGCCTTATAAATGCCTTAAAAATAAATTTATGGAGCCTCACAACTTATGCATAGCTTTATGAAATGCTACTGAATATTGAGCATCCTTTTTCACACACTTTAATCTTATAAAAACATAAAGAATTAACAGCATATAGTTTCATTTTTAATCCAATCCATGAGACACATTTCCCAGTAACTTATGCTTTTGGAGAGGAGATTTGAAGAGTAATTACTTATGAAACTCTGTCTAAATCAACATAAAAACAGTAAAACTGAGAGATGTACCTTTATAAGGATAGTACAGAAATTCTACAAACTTAGCCATACAAATTACTAAACTGCAGTTAACCGCTAAAGGAAATTAAAGTTTCTGGGTTTCGATCAGGTAGGTAACTGCTCCTCCAAGAGTGGATTCTGCTGAGAGGAAGTTGGAAAGTGCTCTAGCATACCCTAAGAAGCTTAAGATCCACAGATAAGTTAAACAATCAAGTAAAAAACTGATCATGTCACCTGTCAAAGCCTTATCTGACAAGATAGTAATGTTTTGATAGCAGTACATTTTTAAAAGAAGCTTAGATTCCCCCAACCCTTCAACTGGAAAGAGATGACACAGTAAAAGCTCACATTGCCCACCCTGCACTGCCTGTTTAGGTAGTATGGTATAAGGATTGATCAGTTCATATATTTGGACTATATACCCTTGCATTCTAGCCGTGAAAAATCTAGTAGCCTTGAGATCTAAACTGAGACACACTAATAAAAGAGGTTTCTGTGGAAGCTATAATCAGAGGCTGAAGATCCAGGATTGAAACCCTGTGAACTAAATGAAGAAACACATGTTCAGATTGGTCTCCTGAAGAGGATTTTGATGAAACATTATGTAGACAGTGGCTACAAAGAATATCAGAATTTCAGTGCTGGAACTCATACCAATTCTTTCAAGTGGTTTAACAGTTGCCTCCTTTTCAGCTTGTTGCAGATTAAATTGCATACAGAACCTATCATACTCAGGTGATATTTAATGGAAATTGCAGGTGCATAGCTTCAGAGAAGGATCCAGGTCACCTAACACAACCATCCAAATTCCTGCAATAGTCACTGGAGATTTTGAAGTAAATCTGAAGATCAGCAGAAAATAAAGCTGTCTTTCCAACAGAGTCATTTCTCTCTGCATTGAACACAGGTCCCTCCAGATGATATGTCCCCAACTTCAACTAAACCTCTGCTTCTGTCAAAGAAAGCAGTAATATTCAATGTGGGTGCCTCTTTGTCATTCTCATTCTCAGTTAGCAGGAGCCCACGAGAGGAGGTTATTTCTAATTTTTGGCAGTCTGGTGAATAAGGCTGGAGCTCTCCCTGGGGACAGGAGACAGAGGAAGTTTAAGCCTGTTCATTCCCTGTGTTCTAAGCCAGTGCCCAAACCACCAAGGAACAAAGAATCATAGATAAGGACATTTTCTATCTTTTCTCAGCACTAAGCTACCAAACAAGGAGTCATATTTACTGAAGTGACATAGCCCAACTTCAAGAAAGGGTTACCTGTTGTACCCTATAGCCTGTTAATCAGAACATTCTGCAGCATTTTGGAGATGTGCATTCAATACCCTGCTCAGACTAAATCAAGTCAAGGGTTATCTAACTCGTTTATTACTGTTCAGACTTCTTACCTACTACGCATTATTCCCAAAATACAGCGCTAGCATTTTAGAACATTTTTAGAGTTCATGCACCTGTATACCTAATCCTGGATCATAATCCATTTGTTGGCAGGGTTTAAAGGACATACTTTTAAGCAGTCATCACTGACTTCCTTTAAGCATCTTAGAGATATTCTGACTTAGCAGGGAGGCATTTAATAAAAGTTGTCATGTAAAGAGTTAAGCAGTCCTTGAAAACTGTTGACAACAGTTGTGATGTATATCAGGTGCTTGTGTACTCCAGCTATATTTAAGCCAGCTAGATAACATCTACAGTTGTTTTGAGTTCGAGTGGCTTTCCTAGTTTTAGATTGTTTTATTTCCTGTGAAACATCTGGTCTTTGAATACCTATTATCACCCGTTTTATGAAGTAAACTGTTAAAATTCTAGATAACTTTATCCACAGCAAAAATACATCCAAACACTACACATCTGTCAAGTCTATACCACTATCCCACACTGTCTTGCTAGCTAGATAAATCTGGTTATGTAAGTATCTTCTGTGATTCTGGGGCCTTCCTGAATGGAAGTCTACTAAATTTAAATTTAATGTTCTTAAATATTTAAATTTTAAGTAAATATTTAACTTCTGGTGGCTTATCAAGATCTGTCCTTTCATCTCAGACTTCTGTCATAGTCTTCTGTTATAGTCTTAATAATTGACTCCACACTTGTTTACACAGGTTCTTCTTCCTGTGTTTTGACATCTTATAACCCACTACTAAACCTGCTAGTAATTCAGGAGAACATATCAATTGGCCTGTCACTTTTTTCTGTGCTAATGCTATCTTGGTACTTTCTTTTCCATAGTGTCTTGCCAGAATTTTCATTTGGTCTATGGCCTTTGCTTGTACCTCTGACTGCTGCACCTTCATTCAAGTGCTGGCAATGGAAGGACAAACAAGAAAAAGTTTTACAATTCAGACTTTTTTCTTTTTGTTAGTGCTGCCTTTGTAACAACAAGTGCAGGGTCAAAAAAAAAAAGGAATTTGAAACACATATATCTATAGTTCACATTTTTATCAATTCCTTCAGCCACAAAACAATTTAAATTCTTATCAGATAACTTGGCAAAAGTAGTCTTGAAACAGGAAAAATGAAAGATGATGTTAAACATTGTACAAGCTTAATTCATCACAAAAAAGAAAAAAGTATCATCAATTGTATTTCTGGACTGGGTTTCATTAGTTTCCTCAATTCTGATGGAATGAGAGCTATAATGAAGTAAATCAATAAAATTAGCTAACATAATAACATAGCATAGCTTTTGCTTGTAAATGTTGCTATCATCCTGAAGGTATTATCTTGATAACGAATCAATATCCTCTATTTCATAGGTAAAAATATAGTTTTGCCAATAGTCTTCAGGTCTTCAGTGCAGAACACAAGCTATTACTTCACAGAATCACAGAATGGTTGAGGTTGGAAAGGATCTTTGGAGGTCATCTGGTCCACCACCCTCCAACCCTGCCACATCCCCCACTCCAGCTGTATCCTTCTGGATGACAGTGACCAAGAGTCTTCCTTGATGAAGTATGTTTGCATGGAGCTCATTCACTTTCAGTTCCTAGGGTTGGGCTGAAATTTTTGAGAAGAGACTCCTAGTAGAAGATCAGAGAGAACTGCATGCTTCATGTTAACTTCCTTCCAGGCAATGCTTGGTGTGCATAAACTAAACACCTTTAGCTATGTTTGCATCAGTGTCACGACACAAATATGAGTATGCATAAACAAAAAACACATACAAACATATTTGAAGATTGTACATGTGTTTTCAGATGAATAACATGTATGTAGCATTAATGATTTCTTCTTTCATGTTAACCATCAATAATTTTCCCAAAAAAATGACCTAACAAGATGATGAAAGAAGAAGATGGTGAGAAAGGTTCATTCTGACTAGCTGTGCCATATGCTGCCTTCATAACATTATCATTTTGGACTCATTATACCCTTAAAACACTGACATTTTTTCTTTCACATTTAGAAACCTCGTAGAGGATGTTGGAAGGTTTTCAAGATATCTCTAACTTCTGCTCTGACAAGTCATATATAATAAAATGTTGCCGTTGGAATTCAAAAAATATAAGCATTCTGGTTAGCAAGAACTTTTAACACTGAACCTTACACATCACAAATCAAAATGAGAAACTATTTGAAAGTTCAAATGTTTGAGAGGATGAAAAAAAAATAAATATTGGCACATATTTTTTTTTTTTTTTAGCAGGAGCAATGTGCACCAGAAAGATTATTCTCTAACAGACAATTTAGACAATGGAGACATAAGTTGGAGGCTCAATATTTATCTGAAGAAGAGAAATGTAAAGATAGATACAAATCTCAAAAAAGTTAGCAGCTGCTTTAAGTTTATGCATTCATAAGACATTATCCCCATACTTTGAAGTGTGGACTAGAATAAAGATAATTTACAGTAAATAATTAATAGTTCTGGCAGAAACAGGAACAAATAAATGAACTATGATTTGTTATTAATGCAAGTGTGAAATCAAAACAGAGTAGAAAACTTTCTTTTTAATTTCTTCTATTCCTACTTTATGAAGAGTAATAACTCAGTCACTCTACTCAGACAAATGTTTTGAAGTGTCCACAATGGAAAAGAGTGATGAGAAGTTCAGTAGATATTGTGAACATAGCATATTCCCAGCACATATTACAATTGCTAGTCATAGTTGAATAAATTCACTGTGCTTTAGGGAAAGTCAGTGACTCAGAAGGGAAAAATACCATGTTGCAGCTCTTAAATTACTGATTTTTGATGTCAAGTAAAGCCACTATTTTAATAGTTTACTCCTTCAGTAGTCTCTGTGCAGAATGCTAATAGAATTCTAAAAACACTTCAACAAAGAGCTTTCATAACAAAGCAGGGGTTGTTGTGTCTCTGTTTTTAGTCTGGGAAGGTGAGGGAATTATCTGGCTTCTTCTTTACATTAATTTGCTTATATTATTTCACAAGCACAGGAGAGTGTAAGGACATCTCTGCCAACTCTGGTTTCTAAGAGGCATTTATATGAAAAGGTCAAATTATCTATGTCAGTGTCAATCTCTTAAAAAACACACAGTGCAATGGAGATAATTTTTATTATTTTTGACTCTAGCATTGGTGCATATCTGGCCTGTGTCTGAAGTAGAAAATTCTAAAAAAAAATCATACTGGAGCCAATACTAACTCAGCTGCAGCAGTGACTGATATAATGGAGACAAGTTCTGGCAGCTTTTGCTGTTCCCACCAGTATGTCTGCTAATCCTTCTTCTTATGAAGAAATAAGCAGCACAGTCAGGCTGAGCATCAAACAACTGCTGTAATCTGTAAAAAACCAAAATGATCTTGGTCATGAGAAATATTATTGCATAGAAATTGAATATTTACCATTTTAAAACTACATTGATAGAATGGTCCTGAGTTTTTGTTAAAACACATTTGAAAAGAATCCTTCCTATCTTACTTGAACTAGGTACAAGACAGGTGTTACATATGAAGTAAGCTGCCTTTGTCATCAGTAGAGAATACCCAAAGGACAATTTTTGCAAGTAATCTTGGACAAATCCTCTGAAAATAACTTTTCCACTGACCATAAAAGAAGCCTAGATGCCCACTTCAAATTAGATGTCTAATTTCAGTACCGTTCAAAGCAGGCAAGGTCAGTCAAATTGCATATATAATAAGTCTATAATTCCAATATACAACATACATAATACACATATAATTATGTGTGTATGTAGTCTTTGTATATTTCTATATGTGCAACACATTGGGGAATATGGGTAGATGTGTGTGTGTTTATGCATAAAAACTCAAATTACAGAATCTGTACATCTTAACTGCTTTACAAACTTAACCAACACAGGTATACTGGAGCAAACATTCCTGGATACTTCAGCAGAAGTATGCTCTTTTAAAAGAGAAATAAGTCATCTTATATAATAAATAATCTAAGGCTTTTAGGCTAGGGCTTGACAATATACCAAAGAATATTTCCTTTCTGGTCTCTGTTTCAGTTGCTCAAAGCTACACATGTATTTAAGAGTATTTAACAATTTAAGCACTTAATTTTGAGACCAGTCATAACATGAAATAGGAGTAATGCCACACAAGAGAAAGAGAAAATACGACATTTTAATCCAGCAACAAAGAGATAAAGTGTTATTTATATCTGGTGCCCAATGAAATAATTTATTTTCATATGACAATTTTCTTTTTGCTTACACATGCTCCCTACATGATATAATCTATGTTCTCCAAACTCCTCCTGATCAACTGAAATGCATGGACTCAGTTTCATTAGCAATTGCTGACCAATATTCAGTATATTTTCTACAGCAATAAAAGTGAAAGAAACTGCATAAAGAGGGTGCGAAAGAAAAGTGAGGAGTCAAAGCCGTTGCCACTGCCAGGATGGAACAAAATTTCCAGATGTGTTGTTAAAATGAGGAGCTAATTACCAAATTCTGAAGCCAGATTTTACACTTCAATGCATGTGCTTAATTCCCACTGGCTTCATTAGGACCTATTCAGCGTCCCGGAGCCTCAGTTCGGAGCGG
>NW_009922046.1:0-28001 GCF_000696875.1 Nestor notabilis
CGGCTGGGTTTGAACCACGACAAGAATGTAATCACACGAAAATGGCGACCTACATGGCAGCTATTTTTGTTGTTTACAGAGAGAGATTGCTTTCTTAGGGATTGAGTCTTAGAAAAAAGACAGATGTTTTTGTATTGACCCTAGGAGGACAGGACTACGCTAGTATGTCAAGTGCTTTTAAGAAGAAAACCAAAATGCACACACTGTTTTCAGATACAGACCATGATACTAAGGCTGTTGAGCTGGCATTTAAAGATGCCATATCTGCTATTTCAATGTAAATTTACAATCACTCAGTGACAAAGAGGAGAGGACAAGAACCAGGTGAATGAATAAAATAAATCTCTTGCTTCAACAAGGATATAGAATGCATGTAATCTATAACGTGCATGCAGCTTTGAGTGCCATTAATATAGTGACACTCTCAAAGTCTCTTTTCTTGCTTTTGTTTTAGTCTGAAGTGTAAGCATGTCATAGCTGGCTATCCTTTTTTTTGCACATTGTTATCTGCTAAGCTAAGTAGAACCAATTGTCTTCTAGAAAAAAAAAAAATTACCTAGATTTAGATGCTGAGTATCTTCATCCCCTGAGACAAGATGAGGGACCTGCTTAATTTTGTAAACCCAGATGTGTTTCCAGAATGAGGTGTAATAAGGCGTCTTTGAAGGTAGCATTTGATCCTGCATTTATGGTGTTTCTAAACTCCAATTAGAGTATGATATTGTTTTATGAATTAAGTGGCTTAGGAAGCTTTGGTTAGCAATGGCATTATTGTAACCTGCAATGAAATTCTTGTGATATAAATCAGAAGTTAGAAAGTAGCTGTGTTTCTTCAAGCCCTAAGAGACTGTATCATCTGTGTGGGAAATATAAATATCACTTTTAATTAGGTTGCTACCATGTGCTATTCATCGTGACTTCTGATTATGCTCTTAGTCTAGTGCAAAGCATTTTCAGTTGTAGAATTTTCCAGGGTGGTGATGGTGATGATAAGCTCTTGAGCATCGCACAATCTTATTCATGTGTGTGATGTAGATTTTCCATGTGTAGAAGCTAATGAAACGTTTGCTTTGGCTCTCACAGTGCTGTGTTGATTCTGGCAAGATTTTAATATGCTATGTTGTTAGCTTAACAAAAATGTGACATCAGAAGAAACCAACCCCTGAATTCTCTTTTGGCCTTGAGCAAAATTGGCTGCTTCTCTTCCACACCTTGAAGTACAAGTATTGGCTGCCTCTTTTAGAATAGTGGTGCCTGTTTTAGAAGTAAGTAGTAAGATCAGCTACTATTTGTAAGTGTAGACTATCCACTGTAAAGTGAACCGTAACCCGTCTGAACAGTTGTAAGACTGATAGAAGAGGAAATGGACAGAGACGTCATTCCCAATAAGAACTTTTGAATCTGAGTAGGACTTCCTGTGTTTTGGCTTTGTGACATTGCAGTTTTCAGAAAGCTTAAGAGAAGACGTGTTTTAATGTACTTCAAATTATCTGTATTATCTGTGAAAAACAGTATTACAATATTGCCAAAAGAAAGGCAAGTAGAACTACTGAAATAAAAGAAGAGAGATGCAGACAACTATATAGGAAATACAGTTTAAAATAGCTCATTGTTAGTTAATTTGGGGGTGTAGGAAATTAAGGCATTGCAAAGAAAGTGTGGAATAGTGTAGCATTTGCAATAACAGTATAGAAAAAGGTTGTAAGTTTCACTTTTTGAAATCTGAGGTTATTTCTCTAATCAGATATGTACCTGAAACCTCTAAATAAATACCAAATGTTTTAATTGTTAGTTGTTCGGGGTTTTTTCTGGTTCAGCATGATTCCCTGTGCTGGTAAAGCAGACTTGTGAATGTATACGAATGGCAATTAGAGCAAGATAATCTTGTTAGAATTGAGTTTTGGCCCCATTGGCTTTGGCTTGTTTTATCAATAGTGTGTACTTTTTGCCCATCTCCATTGGTACTGCATTACATTTATGTGCAGGGGTACATGAGAATGGTACTTACTGGTTTAGAACTTCTAATTTTAAGCAACTTGTGTTTTAAGCAAGTACAAGAGAGCTGTAAAGAAAGCAACCAGCCTTTTTTCCTGCACTAATTCTGAAGTATCTAGTCAATAACAAATCATTAAAAGTGTTTATTTATTGGTAGGTTGTTTGTTGTGGTTTTTTTTACAGCAAAACCAAGGCAGGTGCCTGTGCCTTACCTGCAAATCCACTGAATCTGAAGAGGACAACCAAAATGCAGGGCAGACTGGGAGACAGCAGGAATTCTAGTGACAGTAGGGAAAAGTTTCTTGTATTGGAAACTACTATTTCTGTTCTGTCTTTAGCCAAGTTGCAAGCAAAAGACAAGGAAATATGCAGATTCTGCTGTTTAATAATGACTAAGCATTTGTAACAAACCATCCTGAAATTTGTATTAAACATCAGTGGAAATCACATAAATTTTGCTACTTCATTTTGATTTGTGATGTCATCTTTATTCACTGCTCTGCAGTGTTCTTTGGTCTTTGACATATGCCTTGTTTCCCCTTATTCCTGTGCATAGTAGACAATTAAGCATTTTCCACAGGAGCTATATACACAAACATTCACAGTAAAGTTTATTGTCTGGGTTATTTCTATGATTGAAGCAGAAGAATTTTGTTTCCTTCTGTACAGGCCAGACTGCTTTTTATTTTTGTGTGAATGCAATGACTTGTGTAGATGATAAATTAATATAGCAGTATTCGCTGTAATTTTAAATTCTTTTAAGCCGAATATAACTTGGGGTATGCTGTTTGTAATGGCAGTGATAATAGTTCATATATAAACAGTCTTCTTCATAGAGTGTCTTCATAATGGGTGATTGAACAACCTTGGGAAAAAACCATATATATAATTAAAATATTAATCACTGCTGTTGTTCACAATACAGGTCACTTTGTGTTTCAGTATCTGTAGACTTCTTTCCATGTTTGGAACGATTGGATATGAGGGGTTTTCTTCATCAGTTATGTGCCAGTTGCCCTCCTCTTGAGAATCAGCCATAAACTGGACAAATCGAAGTCTGTTAAATGCAATTACAGTAAGCGTATAGTCAGTAAGAACAACAGCGGTTGCCATGGGCATCTTGGCAGGTTCTTTGTTGTACCTGCTGGTCCAGGCATATAGGTCATGCCTAGACTGGCGACTGAGCTGAGAAAGGAACTTCTCTGTCCAGCGAATGTCCTCTACCCTTTGCTAGCACTAAGCAACTAGAAAACAACTTGCCTGATTTGAAAGCAAGAGCCGTATGGGCAGAAGGGCAGGAAGATGAAGATGCAGCACAAAGGCATACAGGAGGAGTGTTTCCTCTGGGAACAGGGGTAAGAAGGAAGCTTGGACATGAAGATGAAATGAGATGAACTGAACAGGGAACTGAGGAACAGAACACCATGGGCACCATAGAGGGAGAAGATGTATCACGAGACAATGTGGCAGGGTGAGAATACTGGCCTAGAAAAATGAGTGAAATGAAATTGAGGAGTCAAGAAGAAGAAGAAAGGAAATAGGGTGTAACCTGGGTAAACAAAGGACTTGGGATAAGAATTGGAGGTGGAAAGACCTATCTTCAAAGTCTTTTTCTTCCAAGTGGTACTGTATTTTCACATCGTAGTGGATTATAGGCTTTGTCTTTCATCCATATGTGCAGAGTGTATTTCAGTTTATTACAAAGATGGAATGTTTCATTTGTTGTAGTTTGTATGTGCTATGCATATGTTTGCAATAGTGAGGCAGGTCTATGATACACCTGCTTTTGCTTTTTCCTTAGGGAACAATGTTTTTACCTTCTTCCTGTAGTGACAGAACCTACACTCCTAGCCTCCTGGGAAGCAAATACAAAAGAATAAAAGAAGTGTCTGCATCCTGATTGTGTTCAGTCAAGGTAGAACAATTAAATTTACTCCGTATGTTCTGATGTCGTCCCATTTAAATTAAGACCATATCTGCAGATTATCACCTTGAAATGCAGCCCAGTCTCAATCTCTGTTATACTTGCATCTGTTCCATAGAGCTTAAATGAATTTATATAAATTGGAAATACAGCTTAAAAGGCAAATAGCAGAATGATCTGGAGGCTTTCTTGGATCCTAACAATTTAGAGAAGGAATATGTTTATTATTTTAAAACCCACTCATAGTTGCAGAGGAGCACTCATCCAAGAGGCTGAAAATTTAGGTTATTTGAGGTATAATGTACATTATCAAGAAGATTAAACCTAATATCTGTGTTATGAAGCTTTGTATATTTAACTTGGCCAAAAGTATCTTGTGAGTTGTTATCATGAAAAAGGAGTTGGCAACAAGATAGTCCCATTTTCAGAGGATATTTTAATGATCAGGCTAATACAGTTTTAAAGGGAACATGAAAGATTAAGGAAGTGACTTAGTTTAATGATGGCTAAAACACACTAACGATATATACGATTTAATAAATGCTCAAAGAATAATCTGAGCATTCCTGTGTATTGATACTGAATGAACTTTTAAGTTCATTAAAAAGACAGACTTGATGTATGCTGCTAGTTATAACAACCACCAAAATGTTAAAATTTATAAATATGATGTAAAAATAGAATGCTATATAGTTATAAATGTGATTTTAAAATAGAATGCTCTATAGCTACTGCATAAATCCATCATATAGACTTCTCTGTAGTGTATCCTGTTCAGCTAGAAAAAGATGCAGTACAACTAGGTGATGAAAATTCCTAGAGACATGAAAAAACTTTATATGAAGGCAGGTTAGGGAAATGGATCCTAGACAATGTGAGGATGGCATATAACCCTGTGTTATACTATTTAGAAGGTCTAGTTTATCCCTTTACACAATACAAAAAGCAAGGTAAACTAGTCGTGTTGGCAGGCAGCAAAACTACATTGCAACAGTGTGCCCTGTAAAAACACAAGGAATCACATTGTTCACAAGGCTAAAAGATTGGTGGAAATCTGTGTATTTACTGTTTACAATTTTAAAATGCCTCCAGTAAACCAAAACCCCAACAATCCTACAAACTTTCTCATTACTTTTTGTGAGATCCTAACATTGAACAGCAGTAGAGCTGGAGAAGAAACCTGAATATGGTCTAGTAGGCACAGTTCACTGAATTAAGGGGTGGGGTGTGGGGGGTGGGGAAGTAGAAAAAAAAATAACATACTAATTGGCATGACAACATGTAGTTCTGTAGCAATCATACAGCAGTTAGTATTTCATACAGAATGACAAATTCAGTACAGTGCCTGAGAGGGAGACATCAGTCTTACCACACTTTCCTATCACTTGCAACAATATCACTGTAAACTGGCATGTGGACAAGCCAAAACCCAGAGAATAAAAATAATTGGTTTGCTAAAAGAGCATACAATTGATTGATTATGCTTGGGTCAGACTTGCTGTGTCAGAGGGTTTGATTGCAGAGCCAACATTAATTTTTTCTTCTAGTGTCAGGCACACTCTAGCTTCCATTTCCTCCCAAATAACAAGTGCTCTTTAAATGGAGGAGCTGCATCTTTGAACTTGAATAAAAGGGTTGTTGTGCAGCGTAGGATTTAGCAGATGGGCTTAGAGAATCTGAACCTACCACTAGTCTTTTATTCTACACTAGGAAAAGCTTTGCCATTTTAAGGGCTCAGTTTGCTACATACCCTATTAAGAGCACAGTAGTCAGATGTCATTCTGAGAAATTGGGCAGCTTAGTTTCCAATGACATTGATTACACTCAACAGTGAGAGGATGAGAAAGAGTGGTGGGTGGAGAAGTGAAAAGGCAGTGTGAGGCATTTCAAGGAGGAGGTTTGCATTCCATCACTAACATGTGGGTGACAATCCCTCTGAGAAACACAGTTTTTACTCTGAAGTGGAGCAGAGTTGAATCTTCTGCACTCAGGTTTAATCTCCATCCCCGCAAACTACCAGTGCAGCCTGTAGTCAAATGTGCTTTCACTTAAAATGAAGAGAAAATAACAGTAGCAAGAAGCTGCATCTTTAGAATGGAGCTGTGATTTCACAGAGAGAGACCCTGGCATGTTAATCCCTGGCAAAAATGGGTGTAATTCTCAATGACAACACTAAGCCTGTTTACACAGGGGCTGAGCTAAACCCAGCGATGACACACAATGCTGTTCAAAATCAATCATTTAATCCTTTTCAAATTTTTGTGATCTAACAACCAAAGATGTTTGTGTTAATACAAGATGGCGTGACAAGGCTGTGATTGTCACTGAGCATGACTTGCTTTGAGATAAAAATTGCAGCAAACACTCATAATCTTATTTTAGATAAATATTTCATCTTGTTATTCAGGTGTGTATATTAGTGAGTTGAGTAAATACCTGGTGATAGTTACCAAACTCTGAAATCAAGTCTGTTTTTAAAATTGGAAACAGTCTGAGCTATCTTATACAAAGAGAGAACAGAATCACAGTGGCAATAAGTCTGTGTTTCTTTTTACTGAAGTTTACAAGGGATCAATATCATCAACAACCTTGATTTTAGTCTCTTCTTACTTTACATGTACTTATTTTAATAACAAATGACAGCAGATTAAAAAGGAAACTGCATGGCGCACAGTCGGCAAAGCATCTAAGTATTAAAAGAGTTAACAAACTGCTAAACCACACTCTTTTCTTCTTACATCAATTGACTTGAGGCAAAGTAACAGTAAATATTTATTTTACTTTTAAACAATTAATGCTGATAAAAGGCCTCAGAGTTAAATCTGAAAGAAAAAAATTTTGAACCTTTGTCCCAGATTCCCAATGTCATTTATGTCAGTATAAGTCCAGAAGACATGGAGTCCCTTCAAGGTATTTAATTGCTTGCAATTAGAATTCAGATTAACTGGTCCCTAATGTTTCTTGTACAAGTAAAAATGCAAACCTAGAAGTACAAAAATATTCTGTCAGTAAGGACATCTACATTAATCATTTAAATACTGAAGTCAAAATCAGTTGCACAGAGACAATAGCTCTGTTCGATACTCTTGCTTTCGTTAAGGGCTGAAATTTTGTTTGGGTTTAACATGCTCACATATCTGTGTTTGTATTTTAGTATAAGATACTCTACATTTTTTACCCTATGACATTCTCTAACGGGTAGTATTCTGAATTAAGATAAGTGGTTTACAATAATATGCTTAATACCCATTTATTTTTGCTGTGTTTCTCTCTTCTCCTTCTTTTGAGAAAGTACCTGTGAGAAAGTATGACTATTCTGAAACTTAACAGTCCTTTGAAGTCCAAAATAACAAAATTTGGACTTTGAAAAAAATAGTAAGGGAAAAAATTGCTTTTTTAACACATTGTCAGGAAATGAAAATTCATATTTATGTTTCCCTGTCTTTTTAGATATCACAGAAATTGTGTTATTCCATTACCAAAAGACTGTGCATATGCGTACATGTTTCTAAGGAAATACCAGTAAAGCAGTGTAGTTTAAACTTAAATTATGCTTTGGACTTCCCGTCTTTTTCACAATTTGTTCTCCTTTTCCTAAATCAGTCCATCGGATTAAAAAAAGAAAATAAACTTAATAGCACTCTTTGAAATCCACAAATTGTTGATGATAATGCAGGCAAATAGTAACTGAGTGTTGTTTCCAGTCGATTTTTGTGCTGTCTGTGAGATCAAAAATGGAACAGTTTTATCTGCTCTGCTACCAGCATTTTCTTAAGTAGGGGTATGTTATGCGTATGTTTGTTATACGTCATATAATTTTCACATTCTTGTTTCCAGCTACTTTACTTTCTGATTTACATTAATAAAGCTTTTGGATATTCCCAAGTGGAATGTAAGTATTACTTACGTATTATTTACATTATCTAAATATTACTATTTGTAATCGTAAAGTGAATAAATGCAAAGTTTAACATAAATCTCCACGTGTAACTACATGAAGAGTAACAGCTTCAGGCCTCTGTTTTCATCCCCAGCTTACTAGGCGAGATCAGCAAGGAATGTGCAAACTTTCCCTAGAGGAACCTAGGGAGACCTTTTTTATTTCTCTAAGGGTGCTGCCAAGTACTTCAGTGCTTCCTGATTTTTGTTTGTGTTTTGGTTTTGGTTTTTTCTAAACACAACAGAACAGTTATTGCCAAAGAGACGCCTAAAGGGCTTAGATTATATACATAAATACATACATATATATATATATATGTGCATGTGTGTGTATAGAAAGGAGAGCATAGAGAACATCAGCAGACTGGGAGGTAGAGAATTGGAAATTGGCTGGCATCCAATTAAAGAAAAGTCCAGACATGAGAAAAGAGAAATACTTTATAGAGGCGTTTGACATAAGGTAAAAGAGAAAGTCTATATGCTTAGAAATTCTTCCTAAAACCAATGATAGTATGGGATGAGACATAAAAGAAAAGTTACTAATGGACTTTTAGTTTTTAGTCTGGAAAACTGTGTAAGCCATAACTTTCATGTTTGGACTTTCTAAGCACTTTCATACAAGGGGCCTGCTGGGGATCCACATTCTTCTGCAGTCAGTATGGGTGCTGAGTCATCAGGAAAGTTGGCTATTTGGTTTTAGGTTTCTAAATATAGAGGTGAACATATAAAGCCCTAATGTGGGAACAGTGGACATTCGTATGCAGCTTTGGTGACCTGAATGATTTTATTCTTTACAGTGCTCTTATCAGAACCAAAGCTGTGCCTGTATTAGACCAAGTCCTGAAAAACTGTAGCTCCTATGACCAAAAAAAATCATTAAAAGAAATAGAGAAGTGTGTTTCAGTGTCTGCTAAGCATCAATACTCTCTCAGGATAGCTCATGTCCTTTCACTTTATGCAGAGGAGGTGGAACAAGTAGACCTTGGGGGAGGGAACAGAAGAGCAACCTCACTTAAGGAAGGAAGCTTAGGTTAAGCCTTAGAAGTGGTGAATTTTAACTCTTCAGTTGGGTTTTAGCTGTTGTGTTCAGGAGGTAAGGAGTGTGAGCTTTTGGGAGTATGCCTGGAAATTGTCAGTTCTCTGAATAAATATTATCAGAGAACTTTTGTACTAACTTTACCTTTGCAGTTGGTATGTTTTACCGACTTTCAGTACATGGGTTGGTGGGTTCTTTTAATTTCTGATGAATTTCATCACACTGGTTGTTTGGGAACTTTGCTAAATAGGTCCTTTGACATTTAAAACACCATGACAGAGAATCGGAATTGCAAAAAGGTGTTTTCACTTTCACTGTAGATAAATTTATATAATCCAGTACTATATAGTAGGAGGTCCTTCTTAAAAAGGCGAGGGTTTGCATTGGTGATTCAGTGTTTTATTTTGAGAGCATACTGTGCCGTCTGCGTAGATCCTAGCTGAAGAAATGCTTGCTGAGTGCTTTGCCACCTGAAAATGTGGGGCAGGGAAGCAGAAATCCTGTCCAGTCAACAATTGTATCAGTTTGGCCAAACACGTGTGGTGCTGGCAGCGGTGTCGCAGCTCTCATTGAGGGCAGGCCTTGGCCATTGGGTGCACAGGATGCCACCGAGGTGCCGTGACTCACTCCTGGTTGTCTCTGCATAGATCTGCATTTACAGCACAGGGGCCATCTCCCCACCTGGCTACCGAGGTCTTGCAGAAAAGCAAGTCCTTGAATGCGCTTGTGAGGTCTGATGGGTATTGTTCTGGCAGTCCAGGTACAGCCCAGGGGTGCACTGGTGCCTAGCTCTGCTTTAAGTGAAGCTTCGTTAGTCAGATTGATTACAGTCCAGATAAGCAAAACTCTTGGTGATTTGTGAATTAAGGGAAGGGTATCTAGCAAGTGGATAGCACAGAGGAAAGACTGTTTTGAGGGAAAATAGGTTTTTTTCTAGAAACTTTTTACCTAACTCTCATCCTGAGTACCCACAGTGTGTCTCAAGAGCTATATTTTGTAGGTGAAGTAGCTGGGAACAGAACTTCTTAACAGGGTGCAAAAACCCTGTAGCTGTGTTAAGCAACAAAGTGCTAGCCATTGCATCCGACGTGCAGTGCTTTTGTACAGTGGCAGTTCACGTGCAGCTGATTGGTTAGTCAAAAAAAAAAGTCATTACATTACTAAAAGATGTGAACTTCAAAATGAGACTGTGTCCTCATTTTCTATGAGAACCTAAAACATGCAAAGTTTGAGGTTTTGAAAGCTAGTCAGCCATGTGTGAGTTACAAAACCACAACAGGCTAGCAACTTCTGTTAAAATTTGAAATGAGTGATTTTTATTTGCTTCCAGCTCAAAACCAACTTTATCAGTTTCCTTCCAACTGGTGTAAGACTATGACAGATGATTTTACAACAAAAGGCGATTTCTTGACAATATTAAAGCAGGATGATGATAAGAATCTCTTTCCGATTAAACTAGGGTGGAGGACTACACTGACACTTCTCTTAAAAGGTACTTACTGTTCCTAGTCTGCCCCTAGCCATAGGCTTCTTATCTGTTGCTCTGTTACACCTGCTAAACTCATGGAGCTTCTCAGCAGTATGTAGATGGAGTCAAGATCTCTGGGCTCCAGAAGATAAGTACCTAATATGTGACCTACAACTGCATGTCTGTTGTCTGTGATAAATATGAAAAAAGCAAGAACGTCCCATTTTCTTTCACTAGAAGACAAATAGGTAAATAAAAAATATCCAGCCTTTTTTATTGGGTCTTTATAACATGTTATTTGGAGAGGGCTGAATCCTGGTTTTAATTATGTATGGTACGTTGAAGGTTTTGATTTAGGACTTGATTACTAGTCCTTAGTATAACCGTCTTTATTTTGGGTGCTGTCTTTGCACAGGATGGAAACCAGAATGTATCTGTTCTGTTGTTTGATTTTTTTTTTAATTGAACTTCTTACTGTTGTCTATTTTATACCTACAACGTTCAAACCACTAGTTATTTCACGTGTGCTACCATTAACAGATAATGGGTGAGACCTCAGTACAATTAAAAAAAAAAATACAGAATGCAGCTCAGATGAGACAGCGATAGGAAATCTGACTTGGTGATCATCTGACACTTAGCAACAATTCCAGCTTAAACTGTAACGTTGTGTGACCTTGTATGAAAAGAAACATGGGAAGTGCAAAATACTTCTTGTACCCACCAAACTGCTCGTGCTGCTCTTCTCCAGTGGAAGTGATTCCCCTGTATCTTTAATAGGGAGATACACCTAGTTAGGTAGCAATAATTCCCAGTACTACCATTTGGGGTTTGTCTTCTCATTGAATTCAATGCCCATTTCTTTTTCTTCGTCTGAAGGCCCTGAAGTTTCAATCATCCCTGTTAATTCTGAGATGCTGCTGTATGAGTTGTGATGAAATTAAATTTCCATAGAAAATGCAAATTTTGTGTATAAACTATACTTGTAGATTTCTCTGATGAATGTGCCAGCACCACAAAGGGCCCACAGCAGCTTCCTAGTCAGCAGCTACTATTATGCAGTGTTTAATTTATGCACAAATATAGTCCCTCAAAGCATCTTTAATATGACAATATAACATAACATAGCATGATATGCTTTCTTTCCCATGATTCCTAAGACCCAAATATTGTTCTGACCCATAGAAGCCAAGTTTTGCCACTGACTTCACTCAAAACAAGATCTCATCGTAAAGAAATTTTAGTCAGATCCGTAGCTATTTTGCATACCTCTTCAGGTAGATCTGTTGACACTTTGATCAGTTTAACATCAAGTGTTCTTGGGCTACATTTTCTTTCTACCTTCTTAATATTTGTGATCTTACTCTTCCAGACAGGAAAATGTAGTATCTATTGCAAAATGAAAAGGAAAGAGAAAATCCTGCAGCTTGCGTGTATCTGTGCACTGCTGCATTGTCAGACTTGATTTTAAAATTAGTTTTTCAGTTCTTCTCAGAAGTGCTTTAGTAAGAGATTAATGTTGGTGTTCAGCAGTCACAGGACAGAAGGAATCCAGAGTCTGTATCTGCTCCTTATGGAAGAGGCCTGTAATAGAAGCAGCAGGATGACTTAATACAAAGAATTTTGAAAAAGGACACTAAGCTGTTCTGTGTTCTCATTTATTAGACAGGGAGTGGGAACTGAAGAGTAACCTTTAAGGAACTCAAATCACACCTTAATAATTTGCATTTAGAAAGGATGTTCCTTTCCTGTTCAATCGGTTTATTGAATCCGTGTTAGATTCCTGTAAATGCTGCACAGCTTTTGCATCTCCAGTATTTTACCTAAATGAAAGACTAACCTTTGGAATCTGGCTTGTCTATATCACATTTATGTTTAGTCTAATAGAGGTGATGAAAGTCATTGAACTGAGTGGCACAAATTCCCTTGGTCCTTTAGAAGCAGCTTTAACAACAATCTCGCTTGGATGTTCAGAGCGACAGGCATTAACATCATTCCTATACATGGGAACATGCTTCTGCTTGAAACAGCCTTCTCAAATTCATGTTTCAGTAATCTTCTATGAGGGCAGAGCATGGTGCCAAAGTAGTAAAAGCTGAATATAGTTTTCATTCCTAGGAGAAATTAAAAAGAAGGCAAGTGTTTTGAGTGGTTAGCAAGCCTGCCTTCACTTTGATACTACTGACCTGCCATAAAAGAACCTGAAACAAAGCTCATTTTACTGAATAACTATATTTTGAAAATGAGTATCTTAAGGAGCTGTGGGGTTGGTATGAATGTGGACTGAACTCATTTTTTTCCTCTAGCATACGGTATAAATTGACAGTAAATTCTTCCTGCAGATAGTGGTCATGAGAAGTTTTGCCCTGGGGGTCAGACAAAAAGCTGTATCAAAAGTGTAAGAGAAATCTCACTGTGTCTGTGGGACCTCTATATGATACACCTATTCCAGTCCCATTCTGTTTCAGCATTTTGTGTAGATCTCTCAGGTATCTTGTACAAAGTCTTTATGGATAAGGTAGTATTTAACAAGACCTATAACATGCTGGGATTTGTTTGTGAGTTTGATGCAAAAGCAAAATCATATTGAAATCGGACATGAATTTAGTTTATGAATTACATTTGGGAAGTGCTTTGTGGAAAAATACCCAATAATCACTAACAGGGATTAGGGATTTAATATTCTACTTAATATACCCAGCATTAGACACACATCGGATCATAAGTATACCCAGCATTAGACACATCAGATCATAAGTAGCATTTCTGAGTTTATTCATAGCAATAACTACTTGCTTGTATTAAGGCAGGCTGATAGTTTGGTTCTGATCCTGAAAAGCAGGAAAAAGCTAATGCCTTTGTGAACTCTGCATTCACACTCTCTTTGTGGGAACTTTGCAATAACAGTGCAGTTGCTCTTTTGAGCCAGAGTCTGGGATCTCCTGAGTTATTCTGAATGTGTGCTAGCCTCGGTTATTGGCGCCCTGGTCCTCAGATGAATTTTTTTCTTCCACTGCCCCATAGTGTTCCTTGCCAAAAGAGCTACTCTTACCATTTACCACATGAAGGTAGAAGGGCTAGAGTTTGAAATGACAGTACTCAAAAGTGAAAGCTTCTATAAAAGAGAAATAATAGCTTCTTTTTTTTTCCAGAAACCCCCCTATGTTGTCTTTGCTTTCATATTGTCGAATCCTGTGCCAGGAAGCTATCCAATAAACAGTTTGCTATTGCAAACTGTTGCAATAGCATCAGGACCAAATAACAAGAGCCAAGGATAAGATAACCACCATTTTAAAGGACTGATAAAGCCATATATAAAAAAAGGATTCTCAAACAATCTGGATATTTTATACTTGTCACATCAGCAAAAAGGGCATGGCTGCAATCCTCGAGTTCAGTACAGCTGCTTAACTGTAATTGGCTATGAAGCTGTGTAAGAAATTGTTCCATCCTGGTGAATAGTTATTTAATTTCACTCATTTATCAACTTGTTATCTCATGGTTGGGTTAGAGGGAGGGTGATGGGACACCATGCATAGCAGTAACTTTGGTACTTGAGATTCACAGCTAGCATGGAACAATGCTGTGTATTCTCAGAGATGGAGGATACTCCCCATTTGTCTTCTGCTCCTTGATCTGCCTGTTCGAAGAATAATAAAGCAGCATCAATATCCTGCTCTATTTTCTCTAGACACTCCAAGAATAAGATTTTGAGTATTTAAGGAACCTACTAAAGCTCAGAAAGAAAACATAGGTCATCTAGAACAATGGATCTTTCTGCAGTAATGGCAAAGCTTGACTGTGAGAGGACAGTTTTTTTGGAAATGGTTCAGCTCTGTCTTAGAAGCTGCAGGAAAGGAACATATCTTTAATGTCTGCTCAAACGTAAGTACCCATATTTGTGTGCACGTGTATGTAAAACAACATAAAAATTCCAAACCAGAGCAAGCTGACTCCCCAGCTCCATGTAGACAAAATCTCAGAACCGCATAGATAGCAGTTGTATTGCTTTACACATGCCTGAGATGTGGTCAGGAAACAATACAGAAATATGTAAAAAAATAGAATGAAAAAATAGAAACTAATGTGCAGAAATGTCTTGCTGCTATTTTGTTTGCCTCTAAATAATGTTATAAATAAATGAGTATGTGCAGTTGACTGTGGATTATCCTTTGCCCCTGAGCATCTAAAAACTTGATTTGGAACAAGTTCTATGGGATATTTCTTTGCTTCTTTGGATTTTTTTTCCCCTTTACTTTTTAGTAATTTGGCATATGAAATTTTGAGTGTAATGTGGTATTATGATCAAAAAGAAGATCAAAATAATGACTAGAGTAAGTGAAAAGGAGACAGAACTGGCACAAAATCTGTATGGAACAAAGAAGTCACATTTATTATCCAAAGTACAACTCCCATTGGGAACTTGGGTAGGTATCATACAAATCATGATGGAATAGGTCTTCTAATGAAGGACTATTATTATGGGAAGCAGGTAGTCTCCATTCAAAATAAAAAGCTAGGCACAATTATATTAGTTGTTAGCATGCAAGCAGCTAAAGGGGCACTGTCTGTTACTAGGCGCTTCCCTTACTACCTGAACTGGAATAGTCTGGTTGGAAAATTGGGTAGGACTTTCTGTGAAAAAGTGCAACTTGTATACAAAGTTGCTTGTATGAGTCTTATGACTGATTTTAGTGCTTTAAGGTTAAGTTTTGTTGGCAATGAAACAAGTATTCTGACTGTTCCTGAGGTGTGCAAGCTTTATTAAGTACATGAATGACAAGTAATCTGAGAGCAAACTATGTTCCCTTTGCTTCCCTAGGATCCTTAAACCTTGACTGAATCCCATAATCTGAGACAGGCGTTGCTTTCAGTGTTGTTTCTATGACAGTTGAATGGGAATGGTGAATCTATCTTTGGAAGGCAGAAAATGAGATGCATTGTCTTTTAGTGGTCAGGTCTGATAGATATGCTTTTTTTATGTGTTGGCATTGAGTCTTATGTAAGATTTTGCAAAAGTGAGAATAAGTTTTCCCTAGAGAGACAGATGAGGAATAAAGGATTAGTACGTCTTTCCATACAATAACTCCTACTGTGAAATTCTAGCCCTATTTATAACAATGAGAGCTTTGCTACTGACTTCAGTAGGATCACAATTTTACCCCTAAGGTGCAGTTGTGCTTTCCTAGGAAAGCTAATGTATAAAATATAGCTTCTGCTAGCACATCATCAATGCAATAGCAGAGAAAGATGATAACATTCAATGACATCCATAGCCAATAATAGCTGCTGCGAGTATCCTGTTGAGCACTGTCACCAGCTTTCTGGATTTGTGTAAGATTATTTTCTTCATAGCTGAATGAGGTAGACTCAGGACGAGTTGGGATTCCTTTTGGAACTTTGTTTTTTGTATTTTTGTTTTTTTAAAATTGTCAATGAATGTCAGATGTGGTAAAGCTTCTTTGATTTCTATTAATAAAGCACACCATTAATAAGTAAGCTTTTAAAGCCCTTCAAGGCACTGTTTAATTTTTCAGCTCTCTTTTTTTGGTTCTGTCTAGTTCTGTACTAGGTTCCTATCCTCAGGTCTTGCCTGTGGACGGCAGCAACATTACACAGGGTCTTCGGCCAGTATGTTGCCTACAAATCATGGATTGAAGACTGTTGCTCCATATCTTCCAGGTAAGACTAACACACTCTTTTTCATAGGGCTGTTTAGATGTTGTCTAAGAAAATAACTCTTTGATGTGTTTGCATGAGAATGAATCCTGTAGATAAAACTATATTGTGTAATAGTTTCCTGAAGCTCTCCAGATACCTGTTAAGAGTAGTCTGAAATTTAATTCAGCCTCTCCTTATGAAATTGGATCTCTACTTTGTACTTCTGATTGCTTCTCTCAGCTCCATTAATGACATGGAAGCACTTGTTCTTTCTCTGAATAGTGTCTGGGTGCCTCCTGCCAGAGCAATGGAGATCATCTTATGCTGAGCTTATACATATATGCAGCAATAGCAGCCATAATGTGCACTGTGTAGTATCTTCTTCCAAATTAAGGAGGCTCTGACACATCAGTCAGCTTTTCCCTGCCTGTATTTGATTGCCCACTTAGAATCAGCTGACTCTCAGATCAAGTGGTGCCTTGTAGCTTTACGCTCAGCAGCGGCTGTTGTCTGTGTTAAGGAATTCTGTTACTGTAAATGGTAAAACAAGACTCATACTAAAGCTGCCCCCAGAATTTCTCTGCCATGATCCTTCCTGAGAAACTTGAACTTTCTTGACTGCAAATAGGAAAACTCTCGAAGAAGTGTGTGCACATGGTGGAGAGAACTTAAGAAGAAAAGGATTTTATACAATAATTTCCAAAAATGAAGTGGGGAGGGGGTGGGGGTGGAAAGAAAAAAAAGATGTATATCTAACCAGAAGGAAGTGGAACAGTACTGTGAGGTGACAGGGTCCTTTTAGAGTCTGAAGGTTCTGGAAGTTTTACTCAAGACTGGGCATATTTCTGCATTGTGGTATCAGATGTCACCATCCTGAGATATTCAGCTTGGCACAGTAAGACCACTTCATTGCCTCATTTCACACTACTGTGTTTCAGGCTATGTGCTGAGTATTTCCAGTATTTAGCCTTTTATATGACATGCAATAGATTCTATTTCCCTATTCTTACAGGCAATATCTTTAGCGGTATGCCCTGAAATGCCTTATGGATTCAAGCTGTCCCTTAATCAATGCAGTTTTGATCTTTTTCTCGAATATATGAACTATGATACTGGATTCATCCTGGCATACATCTGTCAGACCAGAATGAAAGCATTCATTTAGAGACACTTCATTACCAGAACGGGGCCAACAAATTGGAGACAATCTAAAAAAGGGGGATTGAAATATAACATAGATGGGAAATAGAGGATATCAGAAAATGAGGTCATAATGGAGGACTTAAACTGCACGTTTATCCAGACAGCAAAAAGACATCCTCAGAATTTTCCTCAGTATCTGCATACTGATACTGATTTTTACAAATATTCAACAAATACGGACTGTTTGCGAAAAGAACAGCTATGGGTCAACATAACAGGGAAAACAACTCTGCAAATATAAATATTTGTTATTGGTGGACAGTAACTGCTTCCTGCTAAAACTGGCAAGAATGATGAATCCAACCCTCTTAATATTTATTGGAGAATTGGGAAGCTAATGAGAGAATGCAGCAAAAAACCCTTTTCTGCCTTCTAGAAAAATCAGCAAAGCTGACATTGTCATGCAGTATACTCCAGTGTACTGAGAGCTACTGGACAGCAGATCCACCACTAAAAACCACCAGTGCTTGATACTGAACCAAGGAGTGAAAAACACAAAATAAAAAATCCCTCATTGACCAAAGGACATGCAGAACTCTTTTCCATTTGTAGCTTTTGTGATCATTCATACTTCTGTGAAACACTGCTGGACTGCCATAGTGCAAATTACAAGCAAGAAATGAATGTGTCTAGTTTGATCTTCAGGCTTCTTTGATTAGTTGCCAGTAAGAGTCAGTGTAATCTCTGCATACTGTGGCATGGTTTAATATCTGCTGTTACTTTCTGGGTTGGCTTACAGTTGGAGTCCTTAACTTATGAACTTTTTCTTTTTTTGATTTAGCCTTGATTACACCCCAGAAAATGTGATTCACTTGAACCACAAAATCCTTGTTGTGGTACTAATAAGCATTGTGCCTACTGAAAGCTGCAGTAGAAGAGAAAGGGAGGAGGCCTAAAAGGCTTGACACCATCTTTTGTCTGTGTTGCAGCAGGGGAACAGGGGAAGATGTCTAAGAATTGTCTTATCGTATTCACATATACACATACATAAGCGTTTTGATTTGTTTATCTAATCTCTTGGATCCTTTTTCAATGCCTGTCTTAACCCTTTGTTCTTGAAGTAGGTGAGGAAAAATTATATGACAGGCATTTAATTCTTTTCTTTCTCAAGAGCATCTAGTGTCCCTTGTGTTGAGAAGAAAATGGGACCACGTGGAAAGACAGATTTCAATTAACACATCAAAGGGCAGTTTGTGGAGTTTTGCCTATAACTAAGTTCTAACTGAGTTGCAGGACTGTGGGAATTTTGTGTTTTCCTGTATGCTCAAGTATTACAATCTTACCTCTCCTACTTCTCTGCTTCTCCTCTGCTTCTCCGAAGGGGCCAAATGAAAGCAGTATAATCTTGTTGAATATATTCTATGGTTCTTGCCGATGAATTAGATGAACAGCTGCTGGGAACAGCCTGGGAATACAATTTGGTGAAAAAAAGAGATGAGATACAAACAAATTCCCTTATGATGCTATTCATTCTATATGCAGTATTATACCAGAGGGGTGGAAAGATGAGAAGGCCTAAAATTCAATTTCAATTT
This sequence comes from Nestor notabilis, assembly GCF_000696875.1. Lineage (NCBI taxonomy): Eukaryota > Metazoa > Chordata > Aves > Psittaciformes > Psittacidae > Nestor > Nestor notabilis. The sequence continues at coordinate 18,762 of NW_009922046.1, forward strand.
GAGCTGGTTTAAAAAGAAGCAATTCTACATACATTGCACCCACAAAAGCATGTATTTATATGCACAAACTTTCACTTTGTAGGTAGAAATAGCATAGCTAGTTGTATAATTTGGTTTTTTGTGTGTATAAGAACTGAGTTTTACAGGCACAACCATTGTACTTTCTTCTCACTATATCCCGAACAGTTACACTAATTCTTACATTGTATAGTTCATATCTCTTCTGTGTGCTTTGAACAAGGTTGGAAAAGGGGTGATAGGCCTACATTTTGGCATGCAGAAGAATCAAAAACCCAATCCAGAAAATGAAAAGAGAGTCATTGGTATGTGTCAATGTTCCTGCAATATCCTACTGCTCATATTTCTGCATTGTAAAAACCCAGCATGCAATTGTGTGTCAAGAATGGAAATTAAAGCTAGTCTCCTCAGTTACCTTATGAATGTCATACACCAACTGAAGCAATGGCCATTTTGCTTTCTTGTCTTGCTATTTCAGTAAATTCCTTCTCTATCCTTTTCACCTAGCAGTGTCTGGGAAACACACACAGAATTAAACACGCCCATCTACAGAAGTGGGAGAGCCAAACACAAGAATTACATCGATCTTGGATAAATCACCATTTAGTGTAGTTCTGATAATTCACACTGTTTCAGAAAGGTTGATCAGAGTTTTTGATGGGGATCTTGGTAATGCAGAACATGTTTGGCGACACATCCCATATTTTGAACCAGATATCTGTGGTTTACCAGTGTGTTTCCTTTTATCCCACTGCAGGCCAGTAGTAGGAATTGGCTTATTTTCTTGAGTGATTGGTTGGAACACATGAAAACCATCTTATGCTATGTATGTTTTGTAAACTACAAGCTTGGCCTAAAGACAACCATTTTAGAGTTCTAGGAAAGTAATTTTAAATAAATATTTTATTCTGCAACAGAATTTTTTTCATGTTTAGATAATTGAAAGAGGCCTTCTTGGTAGCTATGACAAATGGAAAAAAGAAATAGGCATTTTTTTAAAATTCACACCTAGAAATCATCTAAAAGTTTAATAGTAATCATGAAGACTTCGATACGAGTGGTGTTTTTGTTTCTTTAAAAGGGATAGCATTAGCTCTCAGGATGAAAGTGTCATCAGATCAACTGTAACTATAGCTTGACACTTTGTGCCTCTGTGCATGTGCATAGCTTGATATTATCTAAGTACCGGTAACAGTGATACCTAAGGCTACCATGGATAAACACAGAAGGTTTCTGATGCCAGCATCTTAAGCACAGAGAAAAGCTCTCGTGTGGTTTATGATACCATCATAACCCTGAGGTACTGACAGAGCTTCATTCACAGTTTTTCTGTGAGTTGTTTTTCTGTATTTTATGTTACCACTTTTGTTTCTTGTTGAAATCATAGATATTTTTGAGCTTTAAATAAAGCCAGATTAAAAATAAGAATTAAAATCAAAATACCTTTTACTACCTTGGTTATTTTAAAAGAGTTCAAAAATCTCAATTTAACATCTTAATGGCTATAAAATGGAAGTTCTGGACAAGAGAACTGTATTTTAAGAAATAATGTAATTAATCAAGAATAATATCATTTTAGTTAAATTTAGCACAGCACTATGATTTTTGCCATGTCGTTGACTGTATCACTTAATATGACAGTCAAATCTACCATCATCTTGCAAGTCGAAGGAGGGGATCCTGCCCCTCTACTCTGCTCTTGTGAGACCCCACTTGGAGTATTGTGTCCAGTTCTGGTGTCCTCAACATAAAAGGGACATGGAGCTGCTGGAGCAAGTCCAGAGGAGGCCACGAGGATGATTAGAGGGCTGGAGCACCCCCCTTATGAAGACAGGCTGAGGAAGTTGGGGCTGTTCAGCCTGGAGAAGAGAAGGCTGCGTGGAGACCTCATAGCAGCCTTCCAGTATCTGAAGGAGGCCTATAAGGATGTTGAGGAGGGACTCTTCGTTAGGGACTGTAGTGGTAGGACAAGGGGTAATGGGTTCAAACTTAAACAGGGGAAGTTCAGGTTAGATATAAGGAAGAAGTTCTTTGCTGTGAGGGTGGTGAGGCACTGGAATAGGTTGCCCAAGGAAGTTGTGAATGCTCCAACCCTGGCGGTGTTCAAGGCCAGGTTGGACAGAGCCTTGGGCAACATGGTTTAGTGCGAGGTGTCCCTGCTCATGGCAGGGGGGTTGGAACTAGATGATCTTAAGGTCCTTTCCAACCCTAACTATTCTATGAGTCTATGATTCTATGATCGTTATTAACAGAATATAGTGAATATTGAATAAAGCTTTTGCAAAGATATATACATGCAAGCTGGCAAAAAAAAAAGTTAATAGAATTTGCCATTATAAAAATCTGGGGCCTGTTTATCTGGTTTGGTTTATTTGGTGGGATTTTTTGACACACTTATGTTTAAAAATTGCAAAAGTTTGTGTTCTTTACTTTTTAATTTTCTCAATTATTTCTTATTTTACGTGGGGGTTTGTTTTATATTGTAAGTCTTTTGCTGCCTACAACAGCTGTAGTGTCTAACCTATAGCAGCCAAGTTAGAGGAAACAGGTTCTCTACTAATGAAATCATTACAGGGAAAAAAAAAGGAGAGGGGCAGAAAAAGACCTTGAAAAGTCATCCTGGTCCATCCCTGTTCTGAGGCAGGAAATGGGTAACTGGCTCGTCTCTGAGAGATGTTTGTGTAGGCTGCTGTTAAAAACCACAAATGAAGGGGATTCCACAACCTCCATAAACTATATTCCACCTAATCTAGACTTTAAGTTCAGGGATTTTTTGCTGTTCTTTTTTTCATCAAGTCATCTTTGCTGCAAATTAAGCAATTACTTGTTATAATTCAGGTGGCTACAAAGAACTGTTGATCGTGGCTTTCAGTATGCTGCCTTTAAAAATATGCATTTTCCCTCCATTCTTCTTTTTCTGAGGAAGCCAAGCTTCATTCCTTCAACCTTTCCTTGTAAGTCATATTTTCAAAATAACTTATCATTCCTGTTGATTTCATTTCAGCTCCATCCAAATTGTTGAAATTGTTCTTGGAGTGCATGGCCCGAAATTGCACAGAATGCTCCAGCTGAGGCCTCAGTAGCTCTGAAGATTGCAAAATAATTAGGTCCTGCATCTCACATACTGCACACTTCCTAATACATCCTGGAACATGAAATGCCTTTCTGCGACACCATCATGCTGTTGACTCATATTTAGTTTGAAATCCACTCGAACCTTTCTACCCTTCTCTGCAATCCTGTTGACTTGTTAAAGCATCATCATATTACACTGATACACTCTGTTTTATTTTTGTCATGGGTAGGACTTAGTTTCTCTGTACATAATATGAGCTTGTTGCAGTTATAGTGTTTCCCACATTATCTAGATATTCTGAATTCTGATCTGTTTTCCTACGTATTCGCAGCCCCCTCCCAGATTTTTTGCAGATCTTACAAGCTTGCTCCCTGTTCTATTATCCAAACTGTTCAATGAAAAATTGAATAGAATAGGACGGATGAGAAATCCCTGAAGGATGTTACTGCAGTGCCATCCTGCTTTGTCAGGAAAGTGTTGATAAATACTGTCTGGGAGAAGTATTTAACCAGTTGCATATCAACTGTTTCTTGATTACAACTACGCCATTTTTTGTATTGCAGGAAAAATTAGAGAGGACCCAAGTAAAAGCTTTGTTAAAGCACAAGTATCACATTTCTGCTTCCTTCTTGTTCAGTAGGCCTGTTGCCCTTTCTAAGAAGGAAATTAGAGCAGTTGCACACAATAATAATCCTAAGATTACATTTTAATGTCTTACTGCTTAATTGTTTTCTATCATATTATCTGCATGCCTATATACTAACTGCCTAATAACCTATGATACTATCCCTCAGAGATGGATGAAGTATTTGTGAAAGTTAGGTCAACTGAACTCTAATTCCTAAGGCAGGCAGTATTTTCATCCTTTCTAGTCTTCTAGGGCTTCCCTTGTACTCCACAAATTCTCAAAAAAAAACCACCCCAAACCCCAAACAAACCAGTCCCACCCTGAATCATCATGCAGAGATTATAGTATCTTTTAAAGTGCTCCAGGGTAATTTTTAGCACATTCTCTTATGGAGACACAGTTTATATGATCACACTGAATGACCAGTCAGACCACACCATGCCTTTTGAACTTGTTGCTCACTTTCCAGCTGAACTGGACTGAGTAGTTGTGGTCTCAAAGCTACCACGTTTCTGTAGGTTTGGTGAAAATGAGCAGGTAAATAAAGTCTCCTCCATGGCAACAAGAAATTCAGTGTAAATGAAACCATGATATAAGGCACTGGAAAATTCACAGAAGAACATTATGAATATTCCAGCCATAAATGACAGTCTGAGCTTTTGCTCTGGGCTAATCCAAACAGGAGACACAAGGATATAGGGAAGCAGTCTTTTTATACACTGCTTTCTGAACTACACTTTTAAGCCAGCAAGATTGGAAACTGACGTGTCTTAATATCACTTAACCCATTCCTTCCCTTTTCTAGTTTGCACTTCTTGGACCTTTATTAAAATGAATTGCTTTGTGTATCTGATGCTAAGATTTTTGTTAACACATTAGGCAAAAAAGAGCACTGAATATTTTAATCTTCTCTGTGTCACATTATTTACTATCTTTCTTTTTAGATGCTGGATTTGAACCTTCCTTTGTTCCCCTCACTCTGTGTGTGTGTAACCTTTTATTGGCTTTTAGGTCCTTTCCTAGTTGAAGTCATTTTGCCTTTAGCCTTCCTGATTTGTTTGCATGTGAGTATGCTATTCTTTTAAACTCATTTTTAATCATCTGTTCTTGTTTCCACTTTTCTGTATGATCCCTTCTTTTTTTTTTTTTAGTTAATCAAATAGCTCCTGTTGAAGCCTTGTTGCTCTTTTTCAGTGCTTTCTTTGCATCAAGGTCTTCTGCTGTTGTGCCTTTAATATACTTCTTCAGTAACTGTCGGCTCTCCTATGCTCCCATTTCCTTCTGAATTTCTTCCAAAAGATCTACCCACCCATTCATTCCCTAAGCCAACTAAAATCTGCTTTTCAAAGCCCATTCTTTTTCTGCCACTCCATGCTTTCTTTGGCATCATTGATTTTATTGTTTTGTGATCAGTTTTATACATGTACCTTTCACCTTTGTCTTAATCAGGAAATATTAACTGATAAGCTAAATAATATTCAGGACAGCCTTTCCTCTCTTACCTCCTCAACTCTCTGCAACCACAAATAGTTGTTCTCAGTACCCTTCAGGAATGTGCGGGGCAGCTCCTCTCTTGTACAGCAATTTTCGAGGACTGCGTGTGTGTTGTGTGTGGAGGGCTGGTGGGTGAGAAGGAAAGGTTGTCCCAAATCTGCTGATTATGGGGCTGTTATCTTTTTCTTGGACGAATATGACATCTCTGGACAGAACCAGGGATAGGACACCAGACTAGGGTGGTGTCAGAACCAATGGAGCAAAGCAGCTCCCCTCTTCTCAGCACAAGAGCATTGCAGAGTGAGGCAGCAGAGCAGCTCACCTGCAGCTGAAGGGAACAGAGGTGGGGAATCTGTAAATTGTATTACTGTCATTTTAATATCTGGTATTTCATCCCCAATCTGGCTTTTTGTTGATGTTATCTGGGCAAAAATTGAAAGCAATATTCAACAGTTAAAAAAACCCCCAGCAACCCAGCAACCCTAAACTGCTATGACTTTTGCCTGAAAAAAGCATCAAGACATGCCCTATTGCTATTAGAAACCACATACAGACATGGCTCTCTGCAAACACTGTCTGTCTCTAATGGCTTAAAATCAAAGGCAACAAAATAAGCTCCAGGCAAGACAGATACTTCAGGAAAGAAGATAGAGGGTGTAAAGAGTGAGACAGAAGTATGAAAGATGTGTGGAAAAGCATGAGCTTAAAAAAAAGAGAGGAAGCCTGAAAGATAAGAGGGACCTGTTTACCTGAGAGCAGCGTTATAAAAGGAGTAGTCTGAGTGTACGAAAAAAATTGCAGGGAATAGCAGACAAGTAGATTGCAAGGAACATGGGAAGAAAAGCAATAGAAGGAAATGATAACAGACAGGTGGGGAAAAAGCAAGTGAATGTAGCATCCATCAAGATGGGTTTTTCATTTCTTCACCAGGGAACATTTAAAACCAAATTACTTTTTATTTAAATGACAAACACAAGAAGGGGTTATAAAACTGTCCTTGATTCTGACTGGAATGTAGCTAATAATCTTAGTAGCTAGAGCAGGGAGACTTGAGTTCAGGGGAACATTTCTATGGTAAAAAACCCCCACTATTTAATTTCTGTGTTTGGTTTGAAGAGAAGCTGTTTTTAGGCTTCTGAGAGATTTGGAGTACAAATAACCATAGCAGAGGTGGATCACTGGATCTGACTGATGCTGATGATAGCAAAGGTATGATAAATGCAGTTTGACAATTACATCAATGATAAAAATACATCTGTGCTTACATGGTGTTTGTGTCTATTTCTCGAATGTAGGCTTAATGTGATACCATTTTTTTCATTTTGTCTTCTCTGCATTTTGATATGCTGGTATATTTAGGGAAGATATTTTTGCTAGTATATTATTTATGTATGTTTTTGTTACCTTGCAACTCAGAGTTGCTAGGAAGTGCTATATTAAAAAAATTATAAAGCATGTAGTGCAGTATATGGCTTGGGGAGAGAGCTCTAATTCAGTGAGCCTCAAAATTGATTTAATCAAGATCTAAATAACTTTTTCCTATAAAAATATTATTGCTGTAAATCAGTTTTAGAAAACTTGAACTAAACTCGAAAATGAATGTTAGTACAATTGCAACATTCGTGTTTGCTCATAAATAGAAATGCTATGTGAGAATCAGGTGCAGAAGCTGTTACAATCTGAGATGGTGTTCTATCACAGCAATGCACTTGCTGTCACAGTCACTTGGCATTTTACCTTGTATTTGTGCCAAAACTGCATTTTCAATCTTCTGAGCTACAGGACAAGACTGGAAGATTCTAGTCATCATTCCAGCTCAGACTGGCTAGGAGCACATTAGTCTGATACAGGGAGGGTCCATATGTGTGCTCAGCTGTGTCAAAAGGAGAGAGTGTTTGAGCTACAAACTTCGAGCATTCCCTGAGACAGAAAACAGCATTTTCTTCTCCAAAGCTATGTTTTCCCAGCATACTACATTCCATCTAACCTAGAAATGTCATAAATACATCATTTTGATGATGAAATAATTTAGGCATTTTCTACTTTAGCTGCTGTACCTGTATGTCTTATTTAGCTACAAGAGTATTTTTCTACTATTTTTCAACACCAGATTGGCTGCTGGTGTTGGCATAGTACAGGGTGTGTATATGTCCTCCTATGTATGGGGTAGGTGAGTGCATGTGCACATGTATGTATACATATATCTATGTATAAAATTTATATATATATAGGCAAATATAACAGCAAATACACAAGTGTGGCATACTGTAATAGCTTATGCTTTAAGAAAATACTACTACAGGTCTATTACCCAAAGCGCTAGGATGATAGGGAACTAACAAAGAATTTGACACCTTCTTAACAAACAAAACGTCAGTTTCACTGGCACTGCAAATAATTGATAGGCTGAATCAAAGGACTTGAATATTGCTTACAGATGAAAATTGCTTGTTTGAGAAAAGAATAGCAACAAGGGTACGTAGCTCTATTGTTTGTTGAAGGAGCTAACTTGCTCCAAGTTCAAGAAGATGGAAGAAGGTTACATATTAACTATTTCTGATTAAATATATGAAAAGGTAAAAACAAAGAGATGTTATATCCTTGTTTGGTCTGTTTAGAACTCTTAATCAAAAGAAGCAGGTAAAGGAAATAGATACAAAATGCATCTATAGTAAAAACACTAACAATCTCTGATTCCTGACATTTTAATCATCTCTACCTTTGGAAGCATACAGTTTAATACCTTTCCAGGAATGTTGTCATTTATCATAGTTCTGAAAACACTTTCATTCCTAGAAGTATGAGCCTGCTAAGTCACATTCCTCTTCTACCTCTCCTTCTTCTTGTTCTGTGAATCGGAAGCCTTCCTTCTAATAATTGACATAATTTCAAAATGGCCTTATTTGGAACCTATATTTAAACATACATTATTTATATAATTGGTTACCTGACCTGAGCAGTCACTACTCCCAGGTGTTGCAGTATCTGCTGCTTACAGGAAACCTAAGCCAGTGTATTTCAGATTGTTTTGCTGGGAAAAAGAGGTAAGGCATACCCAGATATTAAGAACATGTATTATTTGATGTTAATACAGTATATATTTTTTATTAGGACACCAAAATGTATTTGGTGCCTGTGAGCAGCGAAGGTGAACATCTCAGGATAGGGAGGAAACTAATCTCTCTAACTGGTCCCACAATCATAGCATATTCTTCCTCAAGAACACCGGGGATAAACTGGATTTTATGACAATAATGTTTGGAATGACTTTTCTTTGTTCTGTAAAGGATGTATGTAAAAATTTTGAAATTGACATTTGACCTGAGTGCACCATTTTCTTTATAAATGCAATGCAGATGTCTCCAGAAACTTGCTCCTGATGTAATCTTATCTTCACTATGCAGTCCATCAATTCTTTTGTTTAAGCCCTTTCCTTCACTATCTGCCAGTTAACTTCTCTTATGTTTCTAAAGATTTAGGGGTAGATCGTGAACTTACTGTGAGAACAGTTTCTTGCACAAATAATTCCAGTGGCAAAATTGAAAGCTCTCACAATTTTGATGTTTTTCTGGTTCTCAGGATTTTTGTTGCTTGGCTTTATCATCTTTGGAATAATGAAATGTCTTTATCCTTTTCTGTTCTTCAAGTGTCCTTGATTTGAGGGTTACTAGTGTGATAAACCTTGCTAACTTCCATTTGACACATTCTCATGAGAAAAATAGCACATAGACATTCCACTCCTCCCCATTCTGATCTGAACCTTGAGGCCCTCTTCCTTACCAGTTAGCAAAACTAAATGAGCTCTCTTGGGCTTTGCCTGGAGTCAAGCTTTCCCTTGTAGGTAGGTATATGGCACCTTCTGCATTATTATCCAGTGCAATCCCATTGTAAGGGGATTTCCCCATATCTACTACCTCAAGTTATGCCTGATGTTGATGATATGCAATGTTTACATATGACACTTTGACAGCAGACTCTTTTGCTCCTGAAAACCAGAAGACAAAGATCTAGTATTTATTATATA
>NW_009922047.1:0-12187 GCF_000696875.1 Nestor notabilis
TAGACCCGGCGGGGGGAGCCCACGGGAGGGAACTGCCACCCCGGAGAAGCGGATCGTGCCGGTGCGCAGGTGTTCGCCGGGAATACCCTGCTCAGAGAGCTCCCCAAAGCCTGTGGTGGTTGCTCCGGATGGGCACACAGCGTGTGTGGCAGCGCTTCCCGTTCTTTACCCTCTAAAGAAATCCCTAACAAACAAAATACAAACACAGACCCCGAGCAGCTAAGGGATGTAACCCCTGTGTGCCTGCTGTTGAATCTGGATGCTGACAGGACATCCCTGCGGTGCAGGAAATGAACCACAACTATCAAAGGAAATATTTGTCTGCAGCTTCACTGTTAAAATAGCGAAACATAATCTCTACGATAAGTGTTTTTCCACCCAGAATGATCTCTTCAGATTCAGAAAATTATCCAAGGAAGAGGAGTAAGAAAATACATTTAATGCACAGGTACTGAAATAAATTACAATCATTTCTCTTGCTACATTAAGTCTTCAGCAGCATGAGAACATAGGAAGAAAATGCCTTTCTCTAGGATTAGAAATAAGGAGACTGCAATCCTGCACCAGAGTTCACGAGCAAACGTATGACCACTATGTACCTCTGGCTTCCCCGTGACAAAAAGAGGTAAATAGCTGCTCTGTACAGTGAGGATTAGCCAGCCAATGCCTCTGAAGTGCCTTCAGACAGAAGTAAGGAGATGTTTAATTTTCTTCCTTTACTGAGAGAAAAATCAGAATATTGTGGCGTAGAATGGTAACCTGAGGTGGCACAAGCTCAGAAATGGCAGTTGATTGTGAGCTCAGGGATCTGTCTTTACACAGTGCCCTGCCTTTCCTAATTACTTGCTGACTGGGCTCTTCTTTGGTCTTCCCAGGCCTATAATGCAGTCCACATTTTCTTTCTCACAGGCACCAGGCTTCCTGGTCTCTCCTGCCTTCTGTAGTACCAGAAATGATGAGCTAATGTTTTTAGCAGAATAAGAAGCTTTTTATGACCTCTGTTTAATGACTCAGCATTTCTGATATCAATAATAAATGGTCCCGATGATGAGGCAACATCAGAACTATGCAGGCCCCGAGGCAATTATAGTGAAGAATTCTTAGGATGTCTGGCCACAGTGACTCTCTCAAAGGCAGGTAATTTTTTGAGAGGCTGCTTCTTCAGCCTCAAAAACTGCAGGGCCAGCAGAAGCTGCGTACTCAAAAAATGCCATGGTTTTCCTCGCCCTGCGTACCCTAGGAGTGCCCGGGTGACAGGCTGGCATGCCCACCAGCGTTCACCCCGGGAGCGCTGTGTACAAACCGCTGTGGCTGGGCACCCAAAAGGAACCACCCCAGCCTGTCACCGCGTCACCTGATTGCACAATCTCACTGTGAGAGCGGGAGTATCAGAAAGATGGAGCATTTTAAAGGGGAAATGGAGAAAAATGCACAGCTAGCCTTACCTCAGCAACCGAGCTGTGCAGGCTAGGACAGCGCTGCGTGTGCTGGTGACCTCAAGCTGGATTAAAAAACCCCAGCTGTTTTATATATATCACAACAGAGCCAAGGAGTAAAAATGCTAAGATAGCTAAGGCATCTTTGGTGTTCTAAGAAGCACCTTTAAAATATGCAGCTACAGAAGACAGCAGCATGAATGCAGAGCTTATGTATTTATTGTGAAATAGCATCCTTTAGAAAGCACTGAGGACTAGAGAGAGTAGTTGAGAGAGAGCGTGAGAGAGATCATTTCACAGTATGAGACAGTATGAACATTTCGCAGCATGAGAGGAGAGAATGCCTTACAAGGAGGAGAGGAAAGGTCAAAGAGAAAGGAAGAAGAGTTCTAAGAGATACTCACCTACGAGAAGGAGAAATCAACAGCCAGAGATGGACTGGGAAAAATAAGAAGCACATGTAGGGACTACATAAATCTGTATTCTCCTGTCTAGTCACAGCAAGCAGAGAGAGAAAGGAGGAGGTGAGGAGAGAGGGCTCCCAGAATGAGAAGGGAGGAAGGAGGAGGCAATGAGGCAGGGGTGAAGGGAATGAAGACAAACGCTGTACTGTGCTGAGGGGACAAGCAGAAGGGAGAAGTGTCAGAGCAAGCACCTGGTGGTAGTGCTGTACACCTGACAGCTTGTTCTGCTCTCTCAAGCTGCATTATTTGTTCCAGAAAAGCAAATAATCAGCAAAACAGATGATATTTTTCTGTCCAGCCTTGTTTCTTTCAGCCTGAGCTAGTAATGGAAGAGAAAAGAAACAGTGGAGTTGAGATTATAATACAGTGAAAGTGGGAGTAGGATGAACCTCATGGACAAAGAGGAGAGGTTTTCTAGAAGCCCCTTTTGTCAGGCATTCATTCACCAGGAGGCTTGAGCTCTCCAAGGCCTGGTGCCAGGAGTGAGCACTGTTCTTTGCAGAGCATCCAGGCTTGCATGCAAGAATCTAGCTCCAAGATGAAAACAGTTTGCACTGACCTAAGTATGCTCTAGCCCTTCTGCAGCTGCTTGTAAACAGGCACAGGAGATGTAACTGATCTTATTAATGATCTCATAATCCCATCGTGTGTGCATTGCCTTAATCTGGAATAACACAGACGTATATAACGCCTGATCTCATTCCTCTAGATGTGTGTCCAAAGCCAGCTCAGATGTCTCTCCACCATCCTGTCTGGTTCTGGAAGGATTTATTCATTTGAGTGCAGCATCACACCTGACTGTGTGGAAACATCTTAGAAAGTAGCATAATCATATTTGCTTGCTACTGTACTCCAGTATCTGGGCACACTTGAGTGCAGCGCAGTACCCAAGCTGGTTCCTCACTCACCCATTTTGTGTCTGGCAGAGCTTATTCCCTCAACGTAATTTGCATTTTACTTATGGCAGAATTGTTACACTGATGAGAGAATGATTTATTCCTTCAGGAACTCTTTAATGTGGTCACTGGTATCTGAGTGCATCACAAATATTGCTGCCAGTGTAGCCATTCCCAGTGAAGTAAGATCTCACTTTGCAGACTGGGGTTTAAAGATCGGACACGTTACAGTTAAAAGGAATCATAAATCTGAGATTCATAGCATCTTTTCCCCCCCAAGAATTTAGTTTTATATGGCTTCTTATATTTACATTCCAGTTGTGCATGCTCATCCCTTCTGTAAATCCAGACCCAGTCTAGAAAAAGGAGCACCTGGAAAATCAGGAACCTCCATTATTCTTACCAGTATAGTCCAAGTGACTTGTCTCATACTGCTTAGGAACCAATGAGGAATGGGATCCAGCTTTCCAGAGCAGGGTTTAACCACCTGGCTCATTATATCACCCTTACTCTAATTTCATGCCTTATTCTCTATATGCTAGTGGGTTCTGCAACAAATGAAACGGGAATCTTACCCTATAACATTCACCATTCTCTACCTAGTCCTGGTTCAGCCTGACTCCAGCCAGCCAGTGCATTGAAAGAGACACCTGCCATAGAAAACTTCAGCACAATTGTTTAAAACCTCTCAGGCTGAAATCAGGGTTCCCACCCTCCCACCACCCCTTGGGGAGGTTTGGCTTTTTCTCTCCTGTTTTCCTGAGGAGGTACTACAATGGGAATTGGGAATTTCATCTCCTTTGCTGTATAGGTAGGTGTATAGAACAGAGAGGAGATGCTCTGTGTTTACTGAATAAACCCCTCACAGATGTACACAGATGTACAGGCTCCTCTGTCAGGAAACTGAGGAACAAAGAGCAATTGTGATGCTTGCAAAAAAAAGGGAAAGAAGGAACTTATTTTCTTTTTTTTTTTCCCCAGAGGGGCTCCCAGTCAGTGTGGTGACAAATGTTCTTCTGATCCCTAAAGTAGGAAGTGCATTTTGAAGAACGTTTGAAGAACAACACAAATGCTGCCTCAGATCAGCATGCATCTTCATGCAATAATATGAAAATTGCTTCCTTTGTCTCTTTTTGGTGAGGGTAGGAAACATACAAGCCATGGATTTTCACTGCCTTCATTTGTTTGGTGAGTTTATTGAAGGAAATGTGAAGGGAATTTTCAAAATGATTCCTTCAAGCTGGAGGAAACTCCCTGGTCTGACGGGTTCCTCTCTTCTTTCTTTCGTCTGGAGCAGGGACTTTTTTTCCTCCCCTGTAGGCTCTATCAAAATACACTTAGGTTCTTGTATAGCTTCAGACACTGACGCCATATTCGTTACTCCTGACAAAGGGTGTGATTCACAAAGGGACTGAGGCCGGAGTTAGGTCCATGCAGGTTCTTAATGTACCTCTGCCCCAAAGTGAAGCCCTCTAAGCATTTTTTAATGTGCCAATCTCTGCCAGTAAGGTGCTGTCCTTGGGATCAGCCTCAAAACTTAAAGGCTGGGCAGCAGTCCCCAAGGTACCCAGAGCTATTTTGGAAAACTCTGACCTTTCTGTCTGTGATTGCTGAAATAATTTACTTACTCAGAGCATGTTCTTTCCTCTTGGTATAAATTATAATAGTGAAGTTTGCATGAATATTTAGCTTTGCACTATTTACTTTCCTTCAAGACATTTTTCTGTAATAGATACCTGCCATACCGTATGGCTTGGTGAGAGCTTGACTCTGAAACTATACATGGTGGATAGGAAACTTTTACTCCTAAGAAATGCTACTGAAGTACCATGCAGGAAAGCATCTCTTACTGTCAGGGTAACCTGTTTAGGAAAGCCCTGTGAATGGGTGTGCTGGGTTCAGCTACAGCAGTCATTTTTTTTCCTTCTTAGTAGCTGGTGCAGTGCTGTGTTTTTGACTTTCAGTCTGGGAACAACGCTGATAACACCGATGGTTTTAGTTGTTGCTCAGTAATGTTTACTCTGACCAAGGACTTTCTCAGTCTCATGCTCTGCCAGGGAGGAGGGGAAGCTGGGAGGAAGCAGAGACAGGACACCTGACCCAAACTGGCCAAAGGGGTATTCCAGACCACAGCACATCATGCCCAGTATATAAACTGGGGAGAGTTACCCAAAAGGCCCAGATCGCTGCTCGGGTCGGGCTGGGTATCGGTCGGCGGGTGGTGAGCGGTTGTGTCCTTTTCCCTTGTTATTCCTCTTATCATTATTATTGGTAGCAGTAGTGGTTTGTATTATACCTTAGTTACTGGAGAGCTGTTATCTCAACTCGTGGGAGTTACATTCCTCCGATTCTCCTCCCCATCCCTCCGGGAGCGGGGGGAGGAAGGAAGAGGGGGGAGTGAGCGAGCGGCTGCATGGTTCCAAGTTGCTGGCTGGGTTTGAACCACGACAATGGGGTGTTCCCATTGAAGGTATCCATGGGAATGATACTTTCAGTGACTTGCACAGCTTTTGAGTTTTCTCTGGGATGTTGTTCAAGGATCATCTCTTTGGACTGATAGATAAATTGCTTAGCAGAGCTCTAGTATCCTCACCTACCTCCTGCCATCTTTGCCTTCATGTGGATTAGATGCCAGACAGGTGCTTCAGAACAAAGCAGCCTGAGACTTCTACAACAAGCAGCAGGCAAATTTACCAGAGGCATGACTAAAGTCTGACTAAGTAAGCCTGTACTTGCTTGAATATTTGATAAAAATAAATAAAAGAAACTCTCATGTTTTCTATTCTGGACTCAGGGGCAGAAGAAAAGCAAATACCATACATGTGGAAATCATAGATCCTGTGATGTGGCTTTGGGGGAAAGCTTTGGGGGAGGCTTTGGGGGCAACTCTTCTGTTATTTTGCCAGGTTTAACCAAATGCAAACATTGTTCTGGGGAGAGGCAAGCCACTATACAAACCTGGACATGTGCAGTTCAACTCGATCCAATAATCTATTTTGTGGAGAAGTGGTGCCTTTTGAAAATGCCAGGAGACTGGAGCCCTGGAGACTTGGGTTGTGTTCACAGACATGCTTCCGGCCATCTCAATGCCCTCAAATTCACCTCTTTGTTTTTCTATTTCCCCAGCTGTAAAAGAAGGAACACATTTCCTTTGCTAGAAGGCTTTGAGACACTCCAGTAAAAAGCAGGATAAGCAAAGAGGTGTTACATTGGAAGGGTTTCTAGAATGCCAAACAAGCCGATGCGAGCACTTCCCTGACACATCATGTAACTCTAAGCTAGCTATGAAACTGAGACAGAGAAGAGAGAAGGCACATGATTTGCCTAAAATGCTTTTGAATGTCAGTACAAGAGATGGGATACTTATAATAAATAATTCTATTTCATATAGTGTCTCTGTAAAATATAATTGAGATACTAAATATTTCTGGAGCTGTTAATTTTTATTTATACAACATGACATGTATGCAAAGTGCTCTGCACAGCGGTAAACTGACAAGTGTCTGCTTGGAGTCAGTGCTATAAAATTCTCAAACATTAGTCAAGTAGTGATAATAAATCAGGGAGAGGAGGAGAACAGATGAGGGAAATTATGGAAAAATCAAGGGTTACTATATAAAAAGAGATATATGAAGAAGGTTGGGAGCAATGCAAGGTGGGGTAGGGTAGATAACTTGTATTTATGCAGACAGCTTATCTGACAGATTTAGTCACTTCTCTTGCTGTTTCAGCACTGTTTGTGAACAGCTTTTGTTCATCTCAGTTGTTTTTGTTATTCAAAAAGCTCTTGGCCTGTGGAATGTTCTCGAGCAGCTCATTGTGACTATTTGATACACAGAAGCAGAGAGTCAGACCATGATTTTTAGCTCTGAATAGCTTTTATATATTCCTTTGACTCATCCACTTTCCACATAATTTCAGATCTCAGAGGAACACTTTTTCAATTTCATTCATACAATTTAATTGCCTTCTCATTTATCTTTTTTTATATTGTAACCTTTGTCCTTTCCATCATTTCCCCTCATGCATTAATTCCCTGAATTTCCCCTGAAGTTGCATTAGTGATGAAATTCTTCAGTGTCTTTCTTAAACTATTATTTTGAAACACTGTGCACTATCAGTAGCACCCATGCTTTGCCCTGGAGCCATAGAAGTCTCCAAAGTGCTTTGGGATTATATAGGATGAAAGTTCTCACAGGCCCAATTCCCAAAAGCATTTAGCCACCCAGATATTCTCAAAATCAAATTAACAGCAATTCATGCTTATTTGTTTTGGTGATCAAATATCACTTTGGCAAAAGAGGATCCCATATTCAAGCATGAAAATAATGTTAAAAACATTGCCTCCTATGGCAGCATTGTGGGTTTGTTGGGTTTTTTTTAGTTTTCTGGGTAAGAACTTACTTTTGGCGTTTTCACTTCCATTCGTTTCTTCCCAAAATACTTTGGCTGTTTTTGTTAATATGACGTGTGCATGAGGCCAGATTCCTTACTTACCATAGGCGCATGTCACAGCCAAATAAAGAAGTTTCTAGATAGAGGAACAAAAAAAGCAAAAGAAAGTTATATTTCCCATGTATTATGCCAGTCCAACTGGTAAAGTAACCATCTACTTGAGTATCTAAAAAGGGAAAATCGATCGTGGACTTTTACAGTCCTCCAGTTTCTCTCATTAGTTATCTTGACAATCTTAATTCATCTCGTTATCATTAAATGTCAGCACTTAAAGGGCAGAACAGAGGGAAAGTTGCATGTTTAGCTACCACTTATTGACATCATCATAATAATTAATAAATATATCTCTCTCCTACAGCACAATGGTTCTCAGAGATCACTATCACCTAGAATGACTTCTTTGATATCACAGACCATTAATTTTCATGGATAGATTCCAGTATTAAGTGCTGTAACTCATGCTTGACAATTCGTAGTTGGCTGTAGGCCAATAAGAAAAGTGTCTAGTCTTGATATGAAGACATAAGGAGATGAAGAATTCACTACATTAGCTTGTTCTAGTGGTTAATCATTTTCTATGTCTCATTCTTCACTTGAATTTGTCTGGCTTTATAATTTGTGCACTCAGTCCTCAGTAAAATTTAGTCCGCTCAGAGCCCTTTCCTGCTAGTGTTTTGTGCCTCTAACAGCACCAATTCATTAATCAAGTTGTAAATCAAGTCATCTCATTTTCAGTAAGTCAGACAGCTTGAGCACTGTAAGTCTTCTACAATAAGGCATTTTCTTTAGATCTTGAATTCAATTTTTGCACCTTCCCCAGCTTTTCAGCAACCTTTGAAAATAAATATCCTGCATATGATTAGTCTCATGAGTACCACAAAGGAAAGAAAAGCAACCTGGTACTTCTACTCACTATTCCTATATTTATGCATTCGAGGATTGATTTCACCCTTTCTGCCACAGTATCTCTCTGGAGTGAAACTGCTCCATAATCTGA
This sequence comes from Nestor notabilis, assembly GCF_000696875.1. Classification (NCBI taxonomy): domain Eukaryota; kingdom Metazoa; phylum Chordata; class Aves; order Psittaciformes; family Psittacidae; genus Nestor; species Nestor notabilis. The sequence goes on from NW_009922047.1 coordinate 8,249, forward strand.
CAACCCCGATCCTTTCAGAGCGCTGTTTTCCAGGGTAGAGTTTCTGATTACACATCTCCTAATCTCTTATCTGGTTCCCACATGCATAACTTTGCATTTGGCTGTAGTAAAAGTCTTTTTACTTGAATGTGTCTGATCTGCTAGGTGATCCAGCCTGCTCTGTATAAAAGCTTTCCCCTCATCATTGCCGTTCCACCAGGCTCCCTAATACCTGCATATTTTATCAGCAGTGAGTTTATATGTATGTCTACAGCAATGATGAAAATGTTGATTAGCACTGAATGTAAAATTCATTCTAATATGACTTCCTACTACTGGCTTTAGCAAAAGCACAGGTGACATGGCTTTATTCTGTTCTGATTCAAGGAAAAAAGCCAAGGGGAATTCACATCCTGTACATACATTCACTTTGTCCAGGGAGGATTCTGTTGATAACCATGTTATCATAGAATCATAGAATAGTTAGGGCTGGAAAGGACCTTAAGATCATCTAGTTCCAACCCCCCTGCCATGAGCAGGGACACCTCACACTAAACTATGTCGCCCAAGGCTCTGTCCAACCTGGCCCTGAACACCACCAGGGTTGGAGCATTCACAACTTCCTTGGGCAACCTATTCCAGTGCCTCACCACCCTCACTGTGAAGAACTTCTTCCTTATATCTAATCTAAACTTATTCCTTCATGGAGCCACAGAAGTTAGGGCTAGAAAGTGCTTTAAGAGTATCTCTAGTGTCTTCCTGCTCATGGCAGGGATGCTTTGATTATTCTTGACTTTTTTTTTTTCTCCCAAGATTATTTTGATGCTGGAAAATACATCCCTAGATTTTCTTCTTCTTTATCAAAGGATTCTCTATCAGTTAATATTTTTCAGCCTGAACTGCTGTTAGCCTTGCTGGTGCACATCTATTGGGATTATTGACTTTGACATTTTTTAATACTGGCATAGGACAGACATTCCTCTACTCTTCTATTTCCCCACTATTAATTTCCCCACTATTACAGGATTTATGAAATATCAGTATCAGCAGGCTAGATTTCAGTTAAATAAGTTCTATTAGTATTCCCATGTAAGCTATCCCGGCCTGCTGATTTTAAAATATTTCCCCCAGTACATATTTTACATTCCTCCTAGTCTCTAATGGAGTGGAAAATTTTTCATCAGCCCATGTGATATAAGTGCATCATCTTTCTTCTTTCCCAATGGAGAACAGAAATATTTCTGAAATATTTGTCATTTCTGCAATATTATCATTTCATCATCTGCATCAAGCAGCAGCATGTACCCTTGTTAAGACTTCTGTTGTTAATATACTCTTAACTCATTGTATTGTCTTAAAGCCTGCCAGCCAATGATTTTCCTGTTGTCATTTTGTTGTTGTTGTCTATTTTTACATTCTGTAACTTCTACTTTATATTGATTGCTATATATTTCCCATTTTATTCATTTGCTGTGTAAGCTTTTTATTTTCTGACTGTGCCTTCATTTCATACATTGACCCAGGATGGCATTTTAAACAACATTGTTCTTTATTGTGCTTAGGAAATTGAGACTTTTTTGGATGTAGTGACTCTTAAACATCTTCCAGTCATCTTAGATATTTTTCTGTCTGATCTTCTCTTCCTCAGTATTGCTGTGTTTTGTCTTGCTCTGTAATCTGATTTAGTGGTCTCTGAGACTCTTTTTCCCTAGTGGTATCTTACGCTTTGTCATTATTTAGTACTTTGAGCCATTATTCATTAAAGCACCTGTGGATCTGAGTTGCTAGTAACTCCAGAATACTCAGTGGTTATCCTTAAGGAAGACCATATCCTCCTTATGCTGTCTCCTTCTTGTACACCTCTTTTACTCACTGTGTCATTGGAGACAAACTAAAACAAGATATTTTACTGTATAAATTATTGCAGCAGGTACCAGAATGCTGGCTAAATTGATTTTCTTCTTAACAACAAGTATCTCTTATTTTGTGCTGCTACCTGCACTCTTAGCGGCAGTATATAAACATCTGAAGAATTCCTCCTTTCCTTAACCTTTGTGACATTGGCTCAGTTTGTCCGTAAGGCTGAATTACCAGCAGTTCCATTAGAAATAGGGTCCTTTTGCGCTGTTCATTGAACACAGTCACTGATATTTTACTGTTACCTTACTTTTGTTATGTCACTTTCAGAATACATTACGTATGAATATTTTTCCCATTCAAGTGGATAGCCTCAGGCATGGAGAAGTTTATCACACAGGACTGAAAATAATACCCAGAAGCCTGGACAAGCAGCCACCTAACGTCATCATCTATTTCAGCTGGCATATACATGCATATGATGAACACATCAAAGTGATACACAAGGAGGCTACTGCACTTTTTAAAAAGTAGCTTTTACCTTTTCTTCCTTTGCTTTCAGATCTTGTCACTGTCCTGGTAGCTGTTCCACAACAAAGACATGATCCTAACAAATGTCAGTGGATCAGGTGGGTAAGAGCCAGATGGTCCCAGATCTTTTTGATGACTAAGAAAAGTCACATGAAAAAGGCTATCTGTCTCTACAGATACACTAAATAAATAACTACATCGTCAAATATTCATCTGTATCTTATACAGCAAATTTCCTCATCAGTAGGCATAACCACAGCATAGACTGCATAGGCATTGCCATGATATTGTCTGAAGACTAAGTTTTCATTTTGGAAAATTATTAGACTTTTTGTGAAGAATTTCATGGGACTAAGTAAGATCGTAGCCCTGAAGAATGCTTATATGACATATCTGATATGACTTTTTGTCATATTGTGATCTATAATTATCAGATACTTTACACTCATTACAAATGCCAGCTTAAAAATATCCAGCCCAGTGAACTTTAAAACCATACTTTATGTGACTTTCTAATTTAGAAGAGACCAGAAACGATGCTCCAGATACCAAATAATCCCAAACATCCTGCAAATCTTCTGGCTACAACTAGGATAACTGATGCTGGTAATGAGAAATCAGCCTCAGAAATATAAGCACAAAAATAGATCAAGTTAGAGGAAACTTGGGCAAAGGTCCTGATGCACCTTTCAGCTCCTCAGCCCTGAAAGTTATCTGCACAATTAGTTGTGACTCTTCATCTATGGACTGATACAGTTCTTAACAGTGCTGCAAACATGGAAGATCATACAAATTTCCTGATGTGATATACTTACATCTGCATTCTGTATTCTATTCTCTGCCTACAAAGATATTGTGATTCTTTGCTTTCCATCTGCTCTAATTCCCTATTTACACAGTTGTGAGAGGTGGACACTTCTGGATGATTATACACTCCATCCTAAGGAGATGGAACTGTCTCCACTGGTGATAGATGGAGCCAGATGAATAGTTCAGGCCTGTTTCTTGGCCTCTGGGTAGCTGAAGTCAGGCAAAATAATCCCAGACTGATGGTCAAACTGGGTGCTTTCTGATTCATAACACCCTGACTAACTACATGAGACAGATCTTGAACTGGTAACATAAGAGTCAGAAAAAAAGCCCAAATTAGGCTCTTACATATAAGTAAATCTCACTTCTTTCATAATTTGACCTATATCACACCTGTACCATCAAATGCTTTCAGAAGTGGGGTTTTTTCCATAGTTGCCTTTGCAGATGTGAACTAAATTCCATCTTTTATATCCTTCCAAAGGGAAAATACAAATTAATACAAGGGGAATTTGAGAGTAAAAGGGCTAGTACTGAATTTTGCCTCTTCAGGAAAAGAAAGACATAGTTGCTTTTTGATTCAAAGACATTTTAAATCTTATTGTAATGTTAAGCATGCTATTAGGAAGAAATATTCTATCATAGTTTGACAGAGCCAAAGATGATATCAGCTTATAAAATCCTTTTGGAGTCAGATACATTTTCTGTAGGCTTTTTTCTTAAGGGATATCCATACTTGTCCTGGGTTCAGCTACAGCAGTC
>NW_009922048.1:0-20860 GCF_000696875.1 Nestor notabilis
CCGGCTGGGCTTAAACCACGACAGTTGCTTTGTAACAGGAGTTAAAACACAGAATAAAGGAATGCAGAAAGACATCCAAGATGAGGCTCCTAAAGCAGACCCAGGCTATGCTTTGGTGGGCAGTGAAGCTAAGGAGCAGTGCAGGGCAGAGTAATACTCTTGTCTGGCCCTGGACAGTTACACAGCCCTGAGTCTGTGCTGGGTATGATGTCCCTGATAGGTTAGGAAGAGGAAATGCATATGGCTATGGCATGGTAGTTATAAGAAAGTACTATTAAATACCACTGCAGACAAAATACTGATAAATAACTGCAGGGACCTTTTGCCCAGGCTGATCAGTTCTGCCTATCACATTTATCTGAATATTGCAAACTGAAAAAGTCATTTCAGACTAAATTTCGAAGCAGCACTGGCTTCTTGCTGAATATTTTTCACACCTGTTAATTAGGGTTCTCTAGTTTCTTATGATTACGCTGGGTGATGTTTTGATAATTTATCTCCTTGACAAGAAACAAAGACATGACAAAGGTTTATTTCAGCTCCAGATCTGTATGATCAGGGAGATGGATGAGCCAGTCCCAACACCTTTTGCAAAACAACAGAGCTATTGTGAAGCTACTGAGTTCTTCACCACCTTCTTCCCATTAAGGCCAGTACAAATTTTGCGCCTTGCAGGCAGAATACCATTTCAGTGGGAGCTGATTAAGACTGAATGAGAGTGTTAAGGACAGGTGAAGGTTTAACCATTGAACATGCTCTAGCTTATCAAGACATCTAAAGGACCATTTGCATTACATGACAGTCAATGGTACATATTCAATTTTTTCCCCTAAGATGCTTAAGTACATCAGAGCTAGAGATAAAGGAATACCATGAATACCACTGAAGGAACACTTAAGGAATAAGTAGTTTATCTTTGTTCTGAAACATTATGGTCATTGGACCAACAGTGGTAAAGCACAATGTGCACTTTCTGATGAGCAAAATCCACAGAATGGTACCGATATTCATCTCACCTGAGTAACTGATGATGGGAAATGAAGCTTTAAATTTTCATGCAAGTTTAAAACACAGTATTTATGGACTCTAGTCACTAGCCAGGTGTGCTAGACACCCTGTGAATACAAAAGGGAAAGGCAGTCACTCTCTTGACCACCTGTAGAGCACATGAAATGGAACAAAGGAGGGGAAAAAACAAGCAACCAATAAACCAACCAAACAAAACACACACAACCCTCCCCACCCAACACATAGAAGTGATCCAAGAAACAGGGAAACAGTTTTTGTCAGTATAACAAATCCTTTTTATAAATACAAAATTTACCACTGTTAAACTGTACAACATGAAACAGATATGCTGCCTCACATTATAAGTAATAGCTATTACAAAAATCATGTGACCAATGCTTCAAAATAATAGATTTCAAGCTACTCATCTGACCGTAATATTAACAGAAATGAAAATAGAAACAAGAACTGAATATTCTGTGATTTATCAGATATGTTCAGTGTTGTCTTAGCGATCCAGCAGTTAAGAGAGATTGATGAAAGGACTTGAAAACCACCACTGGCACTTTAGTTCTCATTACTGTCATTGACTGGCAACAGTTAGGTTTAGAGGCATAGGAAGACGGCATACAGGCAAAAAGACCTAAGCCCTCCACTCATATCTGAAGGCCAAGAGCGGAGGAAAACAGCCAGCATGCTATTTTTCAAACCAGCAAAAATCAATAGTTACCAACTACTTCAGATTGTAACATTGCACCTGGGCTTTTCACATTTCCTTACCCTCCAGGATCTGAATTCTGTTGCACTAAAGTTTCTTCAGAGTAATAGTTTTTTATTAACGTAGTGAAATCAAGTTCTTATGTCAAATATCATGAATTTCAACTGTCTTCAAACTCTAGGCTTCCAGATGTCCCTGTCCATTTTCCTGCTTCCACAGACACAGTGAATAAATCATCCAAACAAAAGACTGACAGATGTCAGGCTAGTTTTGCTCGCTGGAATTAGCCCTGGTTCCCAAGAACATCGTTGATTATCAGAATACCTTTTTTTTTTTTTTAACTATACTTTCCCTAATGCCACCTAAAGTCTTTGAATGTCAAAATATACTTTATTAATGGGGGAAAAAAAAATCACTAGAACATTTAAGTTCATCAAGTGACAAATGCCTGCTTTGATTCAAGCATCGCACACCTGCAATAATTACTGGAGAGAGATTAGCAAGCATTTTCTATGCTCCAATGGCTTCATGGAGTGTTGGTTTAGTGCATCGAAGTGCATGTAATAGATTGAATTCCCTGCTGTTTTCTGCAGACAGTCAATTACAAACTACCTGCACACTTGATGCCTTTGACCTTGCCCATAACAATATCTGAACTGATGGACTTTCAAAAGGTAAAACTTCACAACAAAAAGCCAGACACTCCACCTCCCAAAAAACGTTAGGAAATTTACAGTAGGATTGTTTTAATTAGTCTCTCAAACCTACAATAGTTACTTTAAATCCCTCTATCACACTTACCCTTGCTCTACTGGAAATGAGGAGTGAGAAAGTATCACAAATAAGTTCTTTTAATGCAAAAAACCGGCATTTCCAAAGAGCCAATTCATACTCAGTGCCAAATTAACTGATAGACTGATAGCTTCAGCCTAAACTGGACCAAAATACACTCACTTATCACCCACAGCTAAAACATCTTTCATTGTTACTACTGTTTGACGCAGACTGCGCTTCTGTCAAAAAGCAGATGGGAGCTATGTGGGCTGCTAGATTTTCTTTCACCATATTGTCTTCAGAAGTCGTTCATTAGCTTTAAGACTGAGTATTTAAAGCCAGGCGTTCAGAAACAGTAGTCAGAGAAAATGTGCTATGTCTGTTTTATACAAATCGGCATGTTTGACTGTCAAACCCATACACAGCTTTTATCCTGCTCATGTTTATAAAAGTGAGTTGGAATAAGTTTCTTTGGAGCATTCTCTCCTCATTTTTCATTTTCTTCCTGTCAAAAGCCTTCTAAATGGAAGTTAGTTATTATTGGCTTTATAATTTGTAACTTCTAAAATCCCTCAAGGTGAATACAGAAAATTTATTTTCTGTTAAACATTATTGTGCCTGAGCTAACATTGCCTTTCGAGAACAGTATTTCCTAAAGAAGACTGCCTAAAATAAATAAAAATAATGAAAAAGTCCATAAATGGACAATCCAAGTACAGGTGAGATTACTATGGAAGGGTTTTATGCAAAATAGATTTATGACCCCTTACTGGGTTTCTTATATCCCTTAAAATCACACAGAGCAAGGAGGTGGTATAAATTACATATCCACATGCACTGATTTGAGGGTTAATCTTCAAAACTTTGTACACACCTGCTATTACCCTTCCTGATAAGAAAAGGCACAGCAGACAGAAGCGGGGCCGGGGCTCAGCAGATGGCACTGTTTCTCCCCCTCAGCCTCACGAGAGCTCTTGGAAAATTAACTTTTAACTTTTCATCTCCTTGCCAGCAGCCCCGCAGCCCTCGGAGAGAGACCACACTGCAGCTTTCAGACACAGGTAGGGCCCTCAGCAGATGCCGTGTCCCCAGCAAAGCCACCAAGGCACGGTGATGCCTATGGTTGTTGGGACATCCTAAATATGTTTACCATGGTGACTAATGTATCCTCATACCAGCTGATCGTAAGGCAGCGCATATCCAGGAGTCCATGACTGCTCTCTATACAAACAACAGATACATAGCAAAATGGTGAATTTGAAAAAAGATACCACTGCTGAACAGAATTCCTGATATTTACCCATATATTGTTCAAAAAATAATGCTTTCTTAAAAATCACACCATGCTGAGATCAGTCTTGCAACAGCTGAGACCCCAAAAGTAAATGACACCAAGTACAACACCCAACGCATGCACACTACAGAGCTGAGCTCTGCACCCACATGAAGTATGAGGCCCTCTGTTCTCCCCTGAGCAAAGACAACCCCAAAACCACAGGCAGTGGTGGCCAGGGCCACACAGTCCAGCTCCATCACTCCGATTTTGGCACAAAAGCCAGCAGTGGTAAGTCGTGGTATGTATTTATGAATCCAAATGCAAGTTACCGGACCCAGATCACCTACAAAAGTTCACTTCAAACTTCCCTAGACCTGACCCAGCACAGGAGCTCTACCATGCATGCAAGCACGTACAGAGCAACTGCAGGCACCATACAAAACACCTGCTTTCGAAGCTCAGGTAAATGTAGTGGTGAAAAAGCTACAAATTATTTCTTGTTTTCTACTTGAAAATGATGGCATGGCCTTGACAATGTGGCAAATGCACTATTAGGCTGCACTGGAGAAGGAATTGCCTACATATGGAAATCACACTTGAAATAAATATCCAAAACCATGTAAGTGTGAATACTTTCACTCTCCAAATTTTCTATCAAAGCTACATGGACTAATAAAGTTTGACCTATATTAATTCATTTAAACAAACATCTTCCTAAAAATCTACACCAAAAGTTATCTTGCAAGTGTTTTTTAATCTCTATAAATATACGAAGATGCTGAAGATGATTCCCTCCCATTAGAGTTGCAAGGAAAGTGTTAATACCCCTTTTTCCTTGAATGATAATCTTGTTCATTGTAGATTCTTCTGCTGAGATTGCATCTCACTTGCCTTAGGTATTAAGCCTATATAATTTTCGTAACCATGGGGTACCCATTTATCAGATTTGATGCTGATACCTTTTAGTTTTTTCAGCTGGAAAAAGGCTTCTTTTAGAAAAAGCCTATTCAAATGTGATTATGAATAAACAGGAAAAAGCCACCTAAAACCATCAAGAGATCTAATGCAGTAAAATTCAGTGACATCTGGAAATACATTAGGGTAAATCAATACCCTAAACCAAGGTGTTATTAGCTGTATCTGGCAATTTATGCTAGTCCCGATTATTTTATTTGCAATCATTTGGTAAAAGCCTTTACTGAAAAGAGGCCAAAAGAGAAGTTCTTTTAATTCCACAAAATAAAGTCAAGAAAGTTATTATGCCTTCTTTTGTTCCTATTGCACATAAAATAATTGCTCTTGTTTATTGGTGCTGTTTTAGTGAAGAAAATTAATTTGTGGAAAATTCATTAACAAGCTGCTAGCACGGCCACCACAAATGACCATCACAGACTCCTAGTAAGAGGGGAAGAAAGATAACAGCCAAATAAAACCCTTAGTTTTAATGAAACCATCACATTAAGACCATCTATTTGACTATTAATGTTTTTATATATTTTTAAAATTGTAAAATACTGAGCATACTGAAATAAAAGGAAAAATCTCCATATAATGAGATGCTTGCACTGTTAGACTGTTGGCCAGCTCAGCCCTGGTGTAATTCCACTGTCTTTCTCCTGAACTTTTTTTTTTATAAACACTTAGCAATGTATTATGTAAACCAAATTCTTGATATTAAGGGCATTGCACATTCCAGTGCATCTGCTAGCAGAGGTTAATTATCTTTATACAATTCTCATGGTTAGATCATACTATCAATTCCCAGGACTACATGATTTCATCACTTGTTTTTCTTAAAAGAATGCCAGGTCTTCCTCAGCTGGAGGCACCCTGTTTCCAAGGCAGTAATGAAAGGTGTTCAGGGACCTACCCTTAAGTCTACAGCTCCTGAGCAAGTCCCATCGAGCCTTGCTAGCATTTGTGCCATCCCCCATCTTTACCACATGCAGCAGGAAGGTCAGACTTCCCTGGAGCAGTGAATCTTCTTGGTAACCTAATCCCTTGCAGGTTCCTAGTCCAGTTAAAGAACTAACAGGACACTGATAAAGACATTTAAGTGTTTGAATGGTCCCTGAATTTGGCTCAGGTTCTGGAATAAGTGCAGTTTAACACTATAAATTTTCATAGTAAAAACATAAAGGACTTGTGGGCCACAGAAGCACTTAATGCTTTCTACAGGCTTATCATGTCTGAAAGCATCTTCAGAGCTTGGATGGTGGTAGAATACTGTCCCTACGTGTGGCAGCAGGGAGGTCAGGGAGAGAGAATGAATGACAGAGGATGCGGAAGTCTTTGGGTACAGAGGTAGCCTTGGAATAAAAATGCTAGAAAAAAAAAATAATAAACAAATGGGAAAGTCAGTTTAAGGAAGAAATTGAATTATTCCAAGAAATGGAAATTGAACATCAATAGAACCAGTCAGAGCATGCTATAAACCACGTCATTTAGTTCTGAAAGAGTTAGGATTTGAAGATTCCTAGTGCACTATCTCCTATAAATCTGAATATCTATGGACCCTTACAGTGGAAAAACAAAACCATTTTGGGGAGTGAAATAACAGGACACCACTCCTGAACTAGGCTGTCACTTTCGCATCCGCTGAAGGCAGATTTTGTGTCAGGCGTGAGCAGAGGTCAGCACTCATGCCTCTGGACACAAAAGCAGGCAAGAGACTCTGAAACCCCATGAGAGCTGCGGCCACCTCCATCACCGCCTCAGGGTTGTCGCAAAGGTGATGTGAAGCACACAAGCCAGGACATGCTCACACTTGGAAGAAGGCTTTTGGCTTTGTGAGATGGGTACCCAGTCCCAGCTCCCTCTCCATCCAGCCCAGTGCTGTGCACTCAGGACAGACAGTGTCAGCCAGACCGTCACTATTTCCAGGGCTTGTTCAGAAGAAAACCAGCATTCTTTATTTTCCTCCATGCACAGAGATCTCTGGGACAGGTATAAACACCATTGTTGATTCAGTTATATACATCTCGATGGAAATTAATATTTGTTAAAAATATCATTCCAAGTATTAAAATAAATTCATCTCTAGTAGCTTCCCTCCTTAATTTATTTTCTATGCATCATGTGAAATCTGTCTATGCATTTTCAGGTCACTGGAAATACATTTTAAAAACTACACTTTGCAGAAAGTAACTTTAAATGTATTTTCAGCATGCATTCCTGTCACAGAATTGGTTGGGGTTTTTTTTCTCTTAACTGCATTTGTGACTAATCAATTAGTAGAGAAATAATGAATGATAACCAATAGAAACTGCACTGCTATGAAAAACTGAATCAAGAATAAGTGATCTAGAAAGAGAGGTCACCGAGTCATTTTGAATAAGTACATTTGAGATAATTGTTATTCGCTTTGAGGACATTCCGAGAAAAAGAGGCAAAATTAATCAGATACATTAAATTATGAATTATTAACTCCGCTCTATTAAATATCAAACAGAAAAGCCTTTTAGGATTAACCATGTTTTTAGAAATTCTACTAACTACAGAGTAGATTTCTTTGATTTAAAAATCATTTTTATTTACATTTGAAATGCAGAACAGTCCCTCTGGGGTGAGTGAAACTTCCCAGAAGTGGCAGATCACTTCTATAGACGGGGCTTATGCTGAAGCAATGTAAAGACCTTAATCCATTTACCTTCTCTGACTGAAGTGGAGACGGCACACAAAACAAAGTTTATAAGTACTTAAAGACAGAGGTATCAGACAGGCTTGCAATTTTACAAGTGCTGGAGATCTGTTTTAAATACTACTTCTGCAGCAGCTGTCAATCCCTAAGTAAGTAATGGCAGCTCCCATACTGGTGCATTCATCTCAAAATAAACACAGGACTTCCGTCTCACATCTCCCACAATGCTTTGGATATTTCAGCTTGTTGATTCAACTTTTTTTTAATAATGAATTCCTTGGCAAAGTCAGCTGTCCTGCGGAACAATGCCAGAACTACTCATGAAACAACTTGCCGAGGCTTTAAGTGAAATCAATAATGCCGAATGAATAATGCTGGTCTCTGGATGCCGATTTTTCCTGGCTAATAAGTAGTTCTCATGTCATTTCCTGAACCACCAGTCCAGCTCCAGCTGCTCAGCATGATGAAATGCAAGACATGTTTCCTTCAGTAGAGGATGTGAACCCACCAGCTGAGCGGTCTGCTGCGGATCCTTAATCCTATCACGGTCTCTCATTTCCATACCATCTATCAGTGAGTTTTGCTTCTGTCTTTGCAACTGCCAACACCTGTAATGCAGCTCATATTTAGCAATATGTTCATCAATATCTATAACACATACTTGAAACTATCTGCCTTCCTATTTCTAAATGGTGTACAGGATTACAGCAATAACAGATTTGACCAAAGTTAAGCACCACAGGTTTTGTTCTTTAAGAAGACAGTTTCTAATGGTTAAATGCCTTATTTTTCTTACTTATTTAATTTCTCAGAGTCTGTGATGTAGAAAGGCAGAGTAAGCAGCAGCACATCGGTGCCTCAGGGGTTCTCAGGTCTCAGGCACCTCACCTCATGCAAAACCTTCAGCAAACACGCCTGTAAACTTTCTCCTTCAAAGCTTAGAGATAATATCTTACACGTCAGACACGCTTTCCTCACCTCTTTACTACTTAACACTGGTATTGAATCGTTGAACTGTTGCCCTCTGAATGTGCATCTTAGTTTTCAGCACTCAATTCCTGTGTAGGGTTCAGTGGATGGGTGAGTGGTTGCACTCAAGGCACTACTGCAAAACTTGCAGCAATTTTTTATACATAGCATGCACCGAGTAACCATGGGGTTTATCTTGCAACTGAAGCTCACCCTGGATAATACATCTTTCCTACTCATCAGCTAATCATATACTTTTAAATCATCCCCACTCTTCCCCTAAAACACACTTTCAAATTATTCTGCATCTCTTTGTCTCATATCGTTCAAACACTTCTATCAAGAAACTTTGAGCTGAAAGCTGTGCTCGTCTCATCAAAGAAGATTTAAAATAAAATAATCCTGGTTTGAGCCATACATCCAGTGAAAACTAACTCTCTATCTCTTAAGTTTCTAACATAAGCAAGGATAATTTACAGGCCAAAAGCTATTCTGTATTTATTTAGGGAAGACTTCAGAAGTTGATTCACTGATAATTCAAAAACTGACTGAATTGGCAAGTCGTCGAAGGCTACCAGCTCCTCTCTGGATGACAGAAAATGACACACACATTTCAGTCAAATTACTGAAAACAGGGGAAACTGCACACACAGAGATATGAGCCAAATTTAGAACAAAATACCTCATAGAATTAAAATTATTTCCTACAGCTTTTCCATGCATAAAATTATCATACTGTTATCTCAGTCAGGTGAAGGAAGAGCTACTCTCAATGCCAGAGAGCATAGCCAAGGACGCAAACCAATTCCAGTTTGAATGATGCCAAAGTGGCATTTCTTCACTGGTCCTTTACACAATGCAAACTCTACGTGTCACTCCAGAACTGGAATATTTTACAGATACCTTGGAAAAACACCACCAGTGTACCAAATTCCAGTTTGCAGCTTATTCTTGTCAGCCTCTTGTACACACCAGGTACATACCTGGCATTAGCTTTACTTCTCTATTGTTTGACTGCTTAATCTGAAGTAAGTAAATCTGAGATTATCTATAAACTTCCTGAGATTTGTTTCATTGGATCAACTCTAATACCATTTTTTCCCCATAACCACCACAGCTGCACCTTCAGAAAGTTCTCCTGAATTAATTAAAAGCTACAGATCCTGATGCATTTCTATATATTTTGACAGACAGGACAATTAAAAACACCATTACCTCTTTCCTTTGTAATGAAAATAAACTGCCATCCTCTATATTCCTTCAGTAACAAATACATAGGCTAGGCATACATCTGATGACCATTAAGCTGGTAAAGAGAGGTGGGGACATACTTATTCCTGCCTTGTATTCACCTTAGAAATGGGCTTCTTTCAAGTGATTAATTATAACTGACTCTGAGCCTTTGGCCTAACACAAGAAACAAAAATCCTAATCCTAAAAAGCTGTTTTAAATATTTCCAAGACAGCATTTTTCCCCCTATGGTTTAGTGTGTTATCTATAACCTGCATTGCAAGGATAACAAGCTGTTGTGATTGCACATATTTATTTTATGAGAAAGGCTCAGGAATTCAAGATAGTAATGCAGACAAAATATCTCGTTTCAGTTTCCTTTCAGAGTCTAATGAAATGGATGAAGTTTTCTGGCATTGCCACTGAATTATATAATCCTAGAGAAGACATTAACGGCTGCTCTAAAAATCTAATTAAATTTTAGAGCACTAGTAATGCAGCCATAAGGCCCATGTAAGCCATTATCCACATTAATAAAAATTAAAGTCAAACAGTATCTATACAGTAATAATGTACCTGGATTCAAGGTCACCAATTCCCTTACTCCCATGTTTTCCTTTATTGTTGCTATAAACAGTATTATTTACTAAGAATATCAAATTTATGCACATCATATAACATGTTTACACTAACTGTTCTCTTAATACAAAGTATTGAGACAGGAATAAATTTGTTTTCCTTAATTATTTTCTCCCCTTATACATAATATAACCCCTATAAGCACATAAAAGTGCAAGAAACTGGGATAACCTAACAGGTACTGTTTAGACACCTAAATCAAAATCTAGAATCAATGCAACAACACAGGCACGACTCATCTTGAGTCCAACTGTTCTCTTGCATGGTAGATAAACAAAAAGAAGAAAGTGAGTGCTCTGGAAAGGGAACAAGGAATAAAAGCAAAAAATTTAAAAAAGCTAACAGGAGCTGCCCCTCCCTGGGTAGAGAGGCATGAGCTGCCCCTGAGCCTACTCCTCGGGCAAGTGCATCACACTGGAACAGTAGCCACTGCTTGAAAATCAGCATTGACTAAACATTTGTGCCAGTCTTCGGTGGTTTATCTGGCTAAGGAAACCCATATTTCCAATGCTTTGGAGTTCTGAGGATAACCTGGGTTAAGAGGAATTATCACTGCTGATAGTGGGCTGAGAATATCATCTACTTTGTCTCGGTCATGAACTACGCCTTCTGTCTAAAGGACAAACAGAAAGATTGGTCTGCAGCAACTCCTGATGCAGAATACAAACTGAGGCCAGAGATGCTGATGACCTGCCCAGCCTACAGCATTGACCCCTTGGCTGGAAAACGAAGTCCACCTAATGAAGTGGCAGTGAAACCAGGGACATTCTGTCAGACAGTTGAGTTTTCTACTAGAAGGGAGAAAAAAATTCTTTCTATAGCATGTGAATGACTTGGATTTCACCTGGGATGCTATGTCTCTGACATTATATTTGGATTTTATTTCTATCTAATAGGTGTTCTCTGCAGATTCAAACAAACGGATTTTGTTTTCCTGCTTTGAATTGGCAGAGATTACTGTGCATTTAAATAACATCTCTACTACCAAGGCATATTGTAAATGACAGAACAAATTGTGAAGATAATTTTGGATTAGTATTGTGAAGATAGAGGATTTACTTCACTGAAACTTTGCTTTGATCTCTTTGGAAAGATTGAAAACTGCTGGAAGAGCAGAGAGCGGACAATCTCAAGCATTGCCCTTCTGCAAACCTCCCCAACCTACCCACCCTTTCTCATTAATGATTGGGGTGAGACTGTACCAGCCACAGCAATCTATAGTTAGGCTGCATTTAATGATCTCTCTATCATGTTGAAGTGCATTTCAAGAATCAAAGCACCATCAAGCTGCCACTCCTGAGATTATGCCATGCACAAATCTACAGCATGCCAACAGTGTTTTAAATAAAATGCCCTCTCTGAAAAGGAGGGGGAAAGGAATTGTTTTCAGGAGATGAAGCATCTGACTCCCAGCTCCCCGTGCAGAGCAAGGCAGGGGGACCAGACAAGGGCATCCCCTCTTTGTTATCCCTGTAACACAGCCAGATATGTGGGTGGCTAAAGAGTATAAACAGCTCCCAGATGTGATCAAAACATTCAGAAATATACGGATTTTCATTAAACTTCTGATCACTGATATACACAAATAATATCCTGAGTGTGTAATTAAAAGTTCAGTATTTTCCATTAAAATATTTGTAAATTAGATGAACAAATTTTTCAGTGGTCATTATTGGAATTAAATCTTCTCAGAGTGAACTTCTTGCTGCCTCACAAGCAGAACTCAGAGCAATACAGCTAATTTTTCTCTCAGATGTAGCAATACAATATACTGATGGCTGGTCACAGCAAACAAACCTCACAAATTCTGTACTACGTGTGTTAGTTGTCCAACCTGTCCCTAGCAAGGCCAGCAGACCCTCAATTTCTTTTTTCCACTGTCCAAAGCCATTCATCAGCATCTCAAGAAAAAGATCAGGGCAGTTGCTGCGGCTATGTCACCTCTCTGACTGACCTCGAAATGCTCAGATCTTATGCCTAAAGTGATAAAAGAGTCCAAATACATGCTCAGAAATCAGAGGGATGGGAGCATTCTGCTTTTCATCACCAAATACAGCTCAGAGAGCACGACCCGCAGTGATGTTACCTGTTCAGATGCTGCATCCAAGAATAACTAATTCCCATTCATTTTTTAAGTAGGTTCACATTCCTGGACACAAGTTCAATGTCAGACACTATCTGTTTGGAGAAAGTAGGGATGAACAGGGCAGCTATGAGGATAACGTACTGGGATAGCCATTTACTGGGTTCTGGTGAGAGAATGGAGAAGGGCTTTACATGGGATAAACACTGTGAGAGCTTTTCTCATATTGTTTCCTTATTTCCAATTCTAATCCTGGCTGGCACCTGGGGAAATGAAAAAAAAACCTTCCTCACTTTTATTTGCCATGAGAACCTTGCCTCGTGCAGCCACAGTACAGAGGGTAAATACTCCAGGGACAGAGTGGAGAGCAAGAAAGAGAAAGAGCTAAAAGATGGCATGTTTTTTTCTGGAATAGTTCATTCAGTTCTGGCAAACATGCTACTTTCTACATTGCTTTATAATGATTTTTAGGTTAGGTATAAAATTCAGTTTCTACATCCAGATGATCTATGTTCTCTTGCATATATTCCTCCTGTTTTGCTTTTCAAAAGTGACAATATACAGGAGCTCATAAACAACCAGAAATATCAGCCCACCAGGGAAAACACATTCTCTACTTTGCTTTTCCCTTCAGTTTAAAGAAAATTAGTTAACCACACAACAACTTTTACAGCCCAAAGACCTTCTCCACTTAAAGAGAAAAATTCTCCCAGCATTACTTCCTTCACAGAGTCACATTTCACCACTGGGCATGTTATGGAAGCACTTTTTTTTTTTGCCATCAGTGAAAAACTGTTTGTTTTTAAACACCAGTTCTTAGAAAAAATACTGCAAACTTCGTTTTGAGAATGTTGGTTTGTTTGCTTAAAAGTTTTTTGACAACTGGGCATGAGAAAGTTTAATTTGTTATTTATTTGTTTACTTCACTTGAAGCAAAATCCTTGATGCACTGTTTCATTTTTAAGTACAAGAAGCACCACTTAAGCGCTCTGCCTTACACGGGGAACTTGTGAAATAATAATTCAGCTTTGAATTTTGTCTCCCCAAATTCCTAGCAGAGCCGTTCCCAAACCTCAGCAGAGGGGAGAGGAGGACAGGTGGTTGGGAGGAGTGGTGGAATGACACGGCCGACAAACCACAAGCTCCAGTTACAAATTACGCTATAACGTGCACCATTTCCTCCATGTCTTCAGGATGACCCACCGGTAGCCAGAAAGGAGCCCATAAATCAAATATAGCGAGTAGAGAGGACCACAAAATAGTGTATTATTTGTACTGTACCAGCAGGGATGAACCATTTATTATTTACATTTCCACTACAAACTATTTCATAGCTTAGGCAAATATATTGCTTCAGTAACTCATTGGAAGAAAATGTTTAAGTAAAACCTGTATTTCACATGGTGCCTGCACTTGTGACTCTCCTTTCAAATTAGCTGAGGTTTAGATTTAATTTCTTTGGAATTAAAAAAACCCAAACAAACCAACACAAAACCAAAAACAAAACACTCCAAGCAAGCAAACAAACAAACAAAAAACCCAAACTGAAAATAAACCCTGTATATTGTGAACTTCAGAGATGCAGCCCCAAATATCTGGGGACCCTAAAGGGCATCCAAAGTTTTTCTGCGTGTGTTAAACTGCACTGTTGCAGACTTCTGTGACTCTCTAAACTTCACAAACAGCCTGGTTGGGAACAGCAGCTATTTTCAGACAAAAACATTATTACCAGCCCTCAGCAAGCTGCCAAATTCCAAGGTAATGATGGAAGGATGCCTTAAAATCACAACAGGTAATGCCTTTGACCTGGAATAACCTCAAACTGCTTTGCAGCTATTTCAAACTGATATACACAGCATTTCATGCTCAAACCCACTTACTGGCTGTTACAACGCCCGTCTAGATTACTGTGACCAGCATTGTACCTTGGTGGCAAAGACCTTGGAAGGAAGAAAAAATACACAAATAAATCCATAGACTGATCTTGCTGGAGGCCACAACACCTCTCCTGGGTCATCCCCATGGGACAGGAGTGACCTCATGAGAGGGCCAGGTGGGATTGCGGGACATCCCATGGCACCAAATCCATCGCACTTCATCAAGGCTTCGAGGGAGTGGGCAGCAAACACATCCATGACCTCCTTCTGCCTCCTCTCTCTGGCCACTCAAAGTGTCACACCTCAAGCCACACAACAGAATAAGAGTCATGATGTTTCCTATATTTTTATAGCAGAGGGAAAACTGGAACATGAAAGATCATTGAACTACCCCAAACTTGTCTTTCTAATACTCTTCATAAAACAAAATTATGCTGAAAAGTAAATTGTAAATAGTCTCTAGATGAGCTGTTAAAGACATACTGATTGAAAGATGAAGCAGTGTAACTTCTAAGTTAATCACATCTTGGAATCCACCATCAACTCCACGGTGCCCATGTGGTCACTAAAGCTAATGCCCTGTAATCATAGCTATGACCTGGTGATTTTATTTACTCTTATTAAATAAATTTCCAACTTTATATCTGGTGGAATGTCCTTTTCAGGTAGAAATTATTGCAAAGTAATGTACAAATGGTAATTTGAGTGCTCCAGATATGGCTTATTTTCCCTGCAAAAAATTTAAAGCTTTATTAAAAAGAAAAGAAGTAGGAAAAGACCTTCAGCTGTTTCAAGATCTGTGCCTCTCTACCTGAGCTCTGAATTAACGAACAGTTACATTATTCCCCAGATAGTATAAAACCAAAGAAAGATCTATTTCCAAGCAATCATCTTTCTTTTCTCCACCGACACTCTTAAATGAGTTGAGCACAACACTGGGTTTCAAATCAGCGCTTGGAAAAAATTGCGTTTTGCAGCACCCAGAGCAATACCAGATTTGCTCCCCAAAAGACAGGGACTGAGGGGCTTAGGGTCAAACCACAGGCTCCCACAAGAAGGAGTCAAAAGCCAGGAGCCAGGGTCCCACCTGGTAACTTCTGACCAGCGCATTGCTATTCCTTTTTTATTCCGACTCTTCCACCACAAGCCACACTGACTTGCTGTCACCAGGGGCTGGAAATTCAGAGACAGACGCTACAGTTCACTGGAAAAATGCTCAGTCTGACTCACTCTGTAAACCCCATGTTTCTGGGAAGACATGCTACGCTTCATCTGCCATATCGTCAGCGTTACTTTCACGTCAGGACTATTTCTCGACCCTCTATTAATCAGATAAGAAATGAAACATGCAATATATTACACACACAGAGAGCATTTTGTCAATGCTACCTGAGACTCCCGAAATTCACACAAAGACAGAAGCTTCTCTTTTTTAAAGCACTTGCTGTACGTGCTGCTCAGTGCCAGGTGAGCAGATCTGCATTCTGCAAACTCCAGATCACAACACCTGACTAAAATTCTAGAAACATGATGTGAATAGAATCCTCATGAATCAAATGTCATTAAATATCCGAGTTAGTTTTGCTGCATACTTCATTGATAATTTCATTTACTTGCTGCTAGAGGCTGTTCCTATAAGCCCTTTCCCCTCTGGCACTGGGTGCAGAAAGGAAAGGTTCTCCCTATCCCCAGGCTCATTCCCATCCAACCTGTTCTCTGAAAACAAATACTTGGCATTAAAAAGTGTACTCAAGGTCTGAGACCTCTTCAGGCAGCAGATGAACTGGGAGCCTCAGGCTGCAGAAATGGAAGATTATAAGTAGAAGCCTCCAAGAATCAAAATATTTTAATATTTTTTTTTGTGCTTTATTGCCTTCTCACTTGACTTGACAGTCTCATCTACCCACTGCCATAGGCTATCTTTATCAATGATTGATCTTTGTCTCCCTTCCCAAATTTCCCCATACAGCTGAAAGCTGTACAGAATATACACTTCTATTTTATATAATAACAAGGCTTACTGTAAAAGAGACTGCCATGTGTTGAACACTCCATATGTGACCCGACTCATTTATTGATGTTTAATATTCTCCTCTGTTGCTCACTATAACCATCGGAGGAACGTGGAACTGCAGAGGAGCAGAATACAAAACAACTGAGCCACTGTCAATGTGAGCCCTGGGGGTTTTCAGGGATGACAAAAATGCTAATCAGACCTACCAATGCAGAAGACAAAAACCCATCCATCTTCCCCTGGCTGTCCAATTGGTGAGATTCTACTTTAAGCAGTGCCTTGGAAATCCCCTGTTAAATAATGGTTCTAAAAGATCATTTTAATTTGCAAATACCACAATGAGAGACACTAAAGTGACCACTGAAGGAGCAGCTATCATTTGTAAAGAAATGCAGCAATAAGAGCACAAGGAAGTTGTGGGCATGGCTTTAGCTGGGGTGACATACTGCACTTATTGCAGAAGATACAGAAATACATCACGTCATTAAAACAGATCTTCACATTGAGTAGTGGGAAATGAATAAAGAGAATAAGGAATACAGAAAATAAAGAAAGCAACAGTACGAAATCTCATATTGTCTTTTCTGCGGTGCAGGGTGGGACCCTGCTTTGAACATCTCGCTGGCTACACCAGGCATGGATTTAGCTCCACACATGGCACAGCTGCAGAGCACAGCACTGATGCTAGTCTTCATCCTCTAGCCAACAACTAACTCCCAAGGACCTGCCACCACTAGACCAACTCAGGGACTGATAACCCGTCTATAGCTCTGTCCCTCCCTGATAATCCATTCGCTTCTCAAGGGTAATTTAAGATCCTGTCCCTCCTTGCTAACTTAGTTCAGTTCGAACTTAGAAGACTGAAATAAAAGGTGCTGCTTAAAGCCAGGACCTGTGCTGGACCCAGCACCGCATTATATTGAACACAAACAGGTAAAAGTAGATTTCTTGATACTGAACATCCCAGGGAAAAAAATTCTCCTTTACAAAACTGGTTCTATGTGGATCATTTAAAAAACAAACAAACAAAACCACAACCAAATCAAAAAACAAAACTTGACAAAAAAAACCCCACAAACAAAACCCGCCAACCAAAAACAAACAAAAACCCCCCCACACACACCCTTTTAGACTGATTTGACATGAGGGTATGACACGTGGTACATGTCAAACTCTTCCTGCCCAAGTTGAAGCGCAGCTCATTCTCATGCCAGCAGATCCGCCTGCCAGGAGAGCACTCAGCACAGCGACCTCTCCTGGTCTCCCTGCTCCCATGCATCCCTGCCGGGAGCTCACACCTTTGCTCTGCAGCATCAGTCATCCTCTCTGGTTAATAACCAGCAAAGCCGAGCTGCTCCAAGGGGAGGCAGAGAGGGGAATACAGACCATGAGAGCTGCGAATCTGCTGGGGAGGTTTTAGCAGAGAGTAGCTCTGCCTGGTACAACCCTGAATCATTAGCTTCCCCTGGACAGGTAGGTCCACTGCCTCCCTGCCAACCCCACTTACAGCCTTGGAATATGCCATAATAAACACACAAAAAAGTTTTTATGTCATAACTGAAAACCTATAAACTTGGTTGATCATCATCAGGAATCACCAGGAACCCTACAGGTTCAATAACCTGTAGGCTATTGAAGAGACTTTATAGGCTTGTTTGAGGCAATGCTGAAGGTATTCAATAATTATGCCTTACCATGGACCAAAGTAATACTTGTAAAGGAAACTGCTGTTATGAGTCCTCAGGCAGAAATCAAACATAAGTGCTTTGAAGGAGGACACGATTTCTACCCATTTCTCCAGTAGGAATTGGATTTCCACTATGTCACATGAGAAGGTGGCTCCAGCCTCATTGGCAAGGTCCACACTTCTGCAACTTCTGGCATCACCAGGCCCTGGGCAGCTTTCTTCTGCTTTTTCCATTAGCAATGGCCCAAATAAAATATGATGCAAAATAGGTCAGGAAGAGCTGAACTTAAATTTGAAGAACTTTTTTGAGGAGCTCCTTGGAAAAAACCCAATGAGCTGGCTATCAGAATTCAAGCTGACACCACTATGCAACATGTAAAAGAGGAGAATATCTGTGGGCAAAATGTCAAGTTTTATAACCACAAGGACCTTAGAAATATTTATTCTCACTTACTTAAAAATTATCAGGAATTTTCACTGAATAAATTATTTGCTGGTTTACTCTCAAGGGAGCCGGTTAACTCACAAAAGCCCAAAATAATTTCTTCAAAAGGAAAATGACAGAATTTATCAAATTACTGGTAATGATAACTCTGATCCTATTGGACTATAAATACACTAGGTGCTGCCAGTACAGCGTTAGGTATTTAGGATTATCACCTGATTGCTCTGCTTTGGTATTCTGTCTTCCACAAATTCCAAGCCAACTCAAATTCAGAAGGTTATTGATAATATAAATTGAAAAGGAAAACGAGGCAGAAAAAGAAAGCTTAGGGTCTATTACATTGCACTCAAATCCCTATAAGGTTTCTGCCTTCAAATACACAATTAAATTGTGAAAGCTCAGCACCTTACAAGGTGATTATGTGAACAATATTTAAGAGTGACTCCTAAGCTAGTAATATTAGCTTTATTCTTGCAAGTAGTAACTATGGATTTGTTTCTTTTTACTATGGTCACCACAAATGCAGAGCCTGCAGATCAATTTATTAAGTCACAGACTTCTCTTGAGACGTTGGTTTAAACTAAACATTGGGAAGTTTATATTAAAATAAACATATTAAATAATTTTCCTCCTGTAGACATGTAGTTTCTTTCAATTAAGAAACTCACACTAAATTTGTTTAGAAATACTATTCATGGGTTGTTCTTTTCTACAGGTACAATAAAATAAGGAATGTAAGCTATCACTATATGCTCCATAGTACCCACATCTTTTGTAGGTATTTTCCCTGGAATGGCCCATGCAGAAATAGATATTTAATGAAATGGGACGTAAAACGAGTGTGGCATTTTTAGACAACAGAACAGATTTCTTCTCCATAGGGCTTCTGAAAATCATTTGTTAATTATGGGTTTCCCAAAAGATCTTCTCTTCATCATCACACCATGGTTTCACTTTGTACGTCTTAAAGGATACATGCAGCAAACTGTGCCCTACATAGGGGGAACAGCTCTTAAAGAAGGATGCAATTGTGTAGTTCATTAACTGGGTCCCCATCTGCCTGCTCCCAGCACTCAGTGCTTCGGGGCACAAACACTGCAGATTCACAAATCTTAGTATGAATTTGGCAATGGAACACTTCTATGTTTCACATTTTATATCATGTAGAACAGCAGAGGAAATCTGGCAGGCCATATCGTTCACTCAAGCAAGCAAAGAGATAAAGGTTGTTTCCCCAAAGGACATAACTAAGTTCTACATAATGAGCCAGAGAACTGTTTGTTTTCCCAAAGGTAAAACAAGCAACTAACGACAACTTTAAACTGCAGAAAATAGGGGGTTTGGAACTAATTTAATAAGAAATACATATAAATACGTAGTACACTGAAAAATTATACTAAAGTTTAAATGAACCCTTCCAAGATGACCAAAGTGAATGTGCAGATCCTTTACTCATTCAGTAGCACATTTTCAGAGATGGAAATTATTGGATAATGGTCTTTTCAGGTTCATCTTAAAGACTATAAAATGCTACGAAAAAAGTAAAGTTCACACTGTGTTTTTAAAAATTACTTCACATTCACTTTATTCAAATAAACGTCTGGGTGAACATGATCAATGTTCATTAAAAGCTCTGAAGTGACAGGTACACAACTGGCACTTGGCGTTTGCAGAGCTAAGCTTTCACAGCTGTAATGAATAAATGGAGCGTGTGCTTCCACACGCAGCTGACACCATCCATAACTCTGTATTTGACACTTGATTGCCCTTAGGAAGGATCTGTTTTTCAAAAACAGTTTATTTGCAGAAAAAAATTTGCCAGGCTAACCTTCTCGGAAAGAAGCCTTTGAAACACAGCTATAAAAGAAACACCAGAAAGAAAATTCTTCCAAGTGGTAACGTTTATGTGAGCTGAAACTACTGCTTAATGCAGACACTGGAGCTTATTACCATACAGATTTGTTTTTAAATATTATATAAAGTCACACCTATGTATTTCCGTAAGTATACAAAAAGGCAGGCATTTCTTCGGTGGGAAAGCATGCCATGGGAAGCCAACATGACCACTTTCAGCAGCCAGTCCAGGGATTTACCCACCCACCAGTTTCAGGGCAAAAGATAAAACCCAATTCCTGCTCATCCCCCACTAAAATCCCATCAATTCCCAGAAAGTCACACTATTCAGGACAGCATATATACTTTCTAGGAATGATTTCCCTGATTATTACAGACATATGTGGTAGCCCTTCTCCATGATAGAAAGACCAATGCAAGAATTAGGATTGATGGATGACTGCATGCTCTGGCCTCAGGGAGGGACATCCTTTTGGAGGGCTCCCCCAAAGGCATTTCAGACTATTGATAAGCTTCTTTCTCTGAATGATCGCTAGCACTCCTCTAACAAAATAAAACCTGCCATTGAGGTAGATTTTTGGATGACAAATTTTCTCAGGTATGATTTTGCTCCTTGTGGGCTGATGCCAACCTCATGAAGTTTAA
>NW_009922049.1:0-6275 GCF_000696875.1 Nestor notabilis
GGGCAGCCTGTTCCAATGCCTGAGCACCTTTGGGGAAGGAATTGTTTCTCAGCTCCGTCTAAGCCTGCCCTGGTGCAGCTTGAGGCTGTTTCCTATTGTCCTGTCAGTTGTTATTTGGGAGCAGAGATCAACCCCATGTCACTACAACCTCCTGTCAGGTAGCTGTACAGAGCGATAAGGTCCCCCCTGACCCTTCTCAGATTTTGGCTAATTGCCTGCAGAGGTGCTGAACCTGTCCCTGGGACTCGGAGGTGAGCAGGCTGGGGCAGTGGCACCCAAGGCCCACAACCTATCGCCATCACCCTTGGGCATCTTTCTGCCTGTTGCCCGTCTCCTGCAGCTACAGTTGCCTAGCCTGGGGTGCTTCAGTTTGGAATGTCTGAAAGAGATGCCTTAGACAATGTCTGGCATGGTTTAATCATGATGAACTAAAAGCAAGAAACACAATTACTGGTTTGTGCTTACCAGTGTATCACAAACTGTGTTAAAATAAGGACGTACGAATTAGGGGCCCATGCCTCTGTTCCCTTCAATGACTCTATTAAAGCAATTTGTTTACCCAGAACATGTTGTATTACTTACTCCATCAGGAACTAAATCTTTCTACTGAAATTGAGAGTCATTATCCTGTCCTTTTGGTACAGTTCTTTCTATAGAAAAGCTGAATTTGTTGTTGCTATTAGTAAGTGATTCAGCTACAATTGTTTCTTACATGAACCATGTGTCTTTTCGTCAAGAACAGTCTGTTTTCTGATCTGAAACCAGTCCTTACAAGAAGCTGTTTAATGTATTCAGAAATTATTTCTCTGAAAGTGGTTTCTGCTGTGGCACTTGGCCAGTTGCCTTCATGTAGCTGAAGTTAACGAGTTATATCTAGTAACTCTGTAATTAGATTTAGTTATCTGATTGATATTCCTTGCCATTATGCCTGTAACATCCTTTTCCTGATCTGAAAGCTGAGATATAATCCAACCAACATAGAAGAGCAAGGAATTTACACCCACTCAAATTCCTCTGTTCATAACATCTCTCTTTAGATCCTGAGAAATGTTTTACTTCTCACTGACTGCCACTATTCTACTTAACCAAATGGCCATATAACCAGAAAAGCTTTATTTGGACTTCTAAAGGTATTCAGCGTTTATTGATAGAGTGAAAGCATTGAAGTGAAAGTCCATAATTTAATGTTTGAATCAATCACGGTGTCTTGCCTGTTTTCTACAGAAACAATAATCTTCACAAGACAGACACAGAAGAAGAAATTATTATGGTTTTAATTTTTTTCTTTAAATATTGTTTATATTCCTCTTACATCTTCTTTTATGGCAGCTCCAGCAGTGCATCATTAGAAGGAATACAAATGAATAAACAAGTGGGTGAAATGTTTTAAGGAAAGCCTTGAAGCATGCTGAAGGCTGGAGACTGTGTCCCAGAGGACATAGGCTGAAAGCGCAAACCATTCAATATTCTCCAACCATCAGGAATGCAGCTCTCTAGATGTGAAGGGAATCTGGGCCTTAGGAACGTTATGCAAGGTTGGTCACTCCCCACCATCTGAGCACTTTTCCTGGATTGCATTCCTTCACGTTATGAAGTTTGGTTACACAATTCAAAGCTCTGTCATCTATCTTGTTTCAGCAATATTGCCACAGAAATTAATGATAAGTATTGCTAGTAAATCCTTTATTATTAATAATTACTAACTTAAAGCACAGTTGCCTGAGGGCAGTGCACAGCTGATGGATACAAGCAAAGATTCAAAATGCCTCATGGCCTTGCTGTAACTCAATGCAAGCCCCTGGAATTTCAGCAGGCAGGGACTTGCTCTGGTTTCGTTTGCATCCCAGAGAGTGAATAAAAGTACCATAGTCCTGGCTTCTTACTGTCCTGCAGGTCTGATCTCCGCAGCTTTTGCACTAGAGGAGGTTGTTAGTTCTCAACAAGAGGGAACATGCATTCATTCAAGGTCTTGCTGCCAAGCTGTACGTTTATTAAAAGTAGGTGAAAAAGGGATGAGATTTTGAGTTCAGATATACTGGAGTTCTTCAAGAGCTGTTCCCTAATAAATTAGTCCCATCTGAGTCACTGGAATTTTTTATGTACCACTGGCTACATTGAAATAACTGCCCTCTTCCTAAACCTTTAAAATCATGAAAAAGGACCCAAATGATACCATTTCCGGCTAAAATACGCATGATGACTGACAAACAGCTAATGGAACAGAGATGTGCCCTGGGGACATGCAATTCCCCAGTGTTCTTATTAAATGCCTTGCAGATACGTAACTAGGTGTCACAATTGTTTCATTCCCTTTTCAGTCTGGGGAGCATCTGGTGGCGCTGGGATATGGGGTGGTGTGAATTCCTTCACCCCTTTACTCTTAAAACTAAAATAACTGTGACACCCAAGCTCAGGCCTCCAGATACACACTAAAATGTGCTCATCTGGAACAACTGTATGTATTCGTGTAAACTCCCTGCATAGCCCATGCTGGGGAAATGGCACAGAGGAGGAGAAGTTTTTCCAGGTATCTCTGGAGATCTTGAAGCCCTTTGACAGGGAAGATACTCATAGTCCCAATATGTAGATATAAATAGAGGCTCACAAAATGCTTTAGGAAAAGTCAGTAAGAGGAGGCAGACCAAAGCACTTTCCAGGTGACCTCTCTATCCCCAACACTGCTGTCTTTTAGCTTTCTGGTAGCTTTCTACCATTGAGAAGATTTGGAACAGGGTAAAATATCTCCAGACCAGCCTGTGTTCAGAGAGGTGATGTTAATGTACAAAAGCTAGAAGGCAATTAAACTCATGTGCTGAGAGTTTTATTCAGGATTAAGCTGGCCTTAGTCTACTTTAGCTTAAGGCAGTACAAGTGAAGGTCTATTAACTTCATACCACTATTTATCTGAACATTCCCATGTGACATGATGTAGAAAAGCCTTAAATAACCTTGTAAACTGAAGCCTTTCATGTTTTGATGCCACAAACAGTCAGAAACATGTTTTTTTCCTTTTTTTCCCAAGTGACTGATAGGCAAATAGAATTGTAGGTTGGGAGCTGGCCAGAGACACCAGCTGCCAGTGGTTGGACTCCAGCAGCTGACATGAAAGCACAGGCACCACTGACATAGCACAGGATACGCAGATGAACATTAGCAAATAGGACTAAGTCCTGATTCATAAAATACGTGAATTGGGATGAGCATGTGGAAAGCATCTCAGCCCTTATTCACATCCTGTCCTTGTACAGCCCACATCCATACAAGGATTCCTGCATGGAATTCGGTGTCGCCGCTCAGAAGCAGTGACAGTGCTAAAGCAAAAGCGAGCAGGTGGTGCAGGGGATGCTGCTGGTAGAGAAGTAATTCGAACATGAGGAGCTAGTGGAGTGCAGATGGAGCATCAAATCCAACATTCATTCCCATGTTGGATATTTGTAACACCCAAAAGGTTGATAGCACATTCTTCTTGGGGGAGCACAAGGAGGGGGAGACACCCTTCAGGGCTGCCACAGGATTCGTATAGTTTTATACCTTAGACATCAGGAGGTGGCATGGAAGAGGAGGGGGAGGAAGGAAGGAATTACAAAGGGAACTCACCCCCACAACCCTTCTTCCATTATAAAAGGAAAAACACTTCGATGAAAACTTACTCGCTGAGGTATTTTTCTGTTACTGAAGATGCCATGGTCGTAATACAGGGAGCTGGAGTTGCAAGCAAGCAAGGGTTTACTGGGCAGTTGGGAATGCCCAACTTTTCTAACTGCCTTTGGAGAAACACCCCTTTGGTGCCTGCGTGCTACTGCCTGGAGCTGCCAGGTACCTGCCTTACCATGAGCAGCCTGTTACCAGTCACCTCTGAGTGAGTTGAAGGACTGCCTGGATGATCAGTTCATTAATAACACTTTTCAGTCCCTAGAGAAAGATCCATTTCAGCCACGAGGCACAGCAAATGCAACTTGGAGTAAGTTTCCTATAAAAATAAAACCAAAGGCTGTTTACTATCCCTCATTTTAGTAAGTCTGACAGTACAAATACTCTCGTCTACTTCAACAAATATTGAATCAAACTGTTGGGTCACTCACCATGTGTAGACTTAGTCCTGTTTGCCTGTAAAATGAAGATATTATTTTTTTAATACCAGAGGAGTAATAAGAAACAATTACTTATTATTGAAAGTGTTTCATAAATCCAGCTCCTTTTAAAGGACACACTGTCTCCACTAGAACTGGGTCTGCACCCTGTGGGCAAACATTGCACCCTTTCACTGGAACTCCGTCAGGACAAGCCTGTTGAGTTTATTCCCATGACTGGAGGTAAATGAGGCAGATCATTACAAGGCACTTGCACACCAAAATATCTATCAGCATAGCTACTTCAGGGTTTATTTTATATATTGCACTGCCTGTGGATCAGGCCTGTGCTGGTAGCTTTCATCCAAGGATCTCTTAGAAAACACTTGGGAACCATAAGTCTCATGATGCTATTTTCAGGCCTAGAAATGCTGCTTATCTTCTCTGATCAGCACAATTCCTTGCATGAATTCCAGCCCTGTATCCAAGGCAATCTCATTATTTGCTGTACGTGCTCAATTTGCTTGCTAATTTCTTCTTCCTGTGCTCCACAGGCATGCTTGTGTTGGGGAGATTAAAGAAAGCAAGCAAGGCGCATAAAGAATGTCACCCACTTGCAGCAGTGGCAGCCTGAATAAGGAGCACAGTTTAGAGACAGATGTTCCTTCCAATTGAATTGTCTGCATCACTGATTCTGGAGAGTTCAATGCTCCTGAAGAGTGTGAGATGGGGAATGTCGTGAAGCAGAAGGCTGGCTGCATCCAGGAGCTGGCACGCTGCAAGAAGCCGCTCTGTGCATTCTGACATGGCTGCAGCATTAATCTGCCTTGGCCTCCAGCACCGCTGGCTGACTCTATCCTGGAATTAATTTGGCTAATGTACCACATGATGGAAAGCCATGTTTGCAATCTCTGCTAGGCAAGATTGGACAGAGATTGATAGCATCATCTATCCCTGGATAAGTGAGCTGGAGGCAGAGCTCCACTGAAGGGATACCCCCCGAGAGTGTGGCTCCAGCTCTCCAGGGGTGCAAGATGATATATTTAACACCTTCTGGCTTTCATAGCTGTCAGCATGGGGCAGGGCAAGCCTGAGTGGAGAAAGAAGAGAAGAAATCAACGGGGCATGGCAAGCTTGAGCAGAGAAAGAAGAGGAGGAATCAATGGGGCAGGGTGAGCCTGAGCAGAGAAGGAGGAATCAATGAGGCAGGGCAAGCCTGAGAAGAGGAGGAAGAGAAGGAATCGATGGGTCAGGGAGAGCCTGAGCAGAGAAGGAAGAGGAGAAGATGCTTTTCAAGTCAAGCACTGGCTCTGCAACTGCTGTGCAAATGGGATGTGTAGGAGGGATTTTTTCTGAGGGCAACTTCCAAATCGCAGGCTCAAAATAACTTGGTTTAATGAAGGGCATGATCTCCAACACAGGAAACCTATTCACAGTTGTGGTTTCAAGCTGGTAGCTACAGACTAATATGTGACCACTAAGTATTCCAACTTAGCTAACAAACAGCTGTTGTGTTTGATTTGCTTTTGGTTGTAACCAGCCTCAGTCTGAATTAAACAAGAGCCCAATGATGAAAAGAACTGATTTGCCCCAGTACAACTCCTTGGATGGAGACTGGAAACAAGCGAAAGGCTTCCTTAGTGCCCCATCCCCAAACCCCATGTGCACCTGGGCCTTTGCAGCACCTCTTCTATAGGGAGTAAGAAAGCATCCAGGAGGTAGTGACCGGAGTCAAGGCAGCACCAGCTGAGCAAAGGCAAGATCCCTCAGAGAAGCAGAGGACAAATCTGTCCAGTAAGTTCCCCCAAAGGTGACATCCACCTTGGGAAGCAGAAGAGGGTGTGGGACATGCAGGATGATATGGGAGGGAGATCACTGTGCATCCATGTTGTATCTCAATCTGTAGGAAAGGACTTTTTACCCCTTTATCACCACTTTGTGAGATGCAAGCTCCACACTGGGTGAGCAACTGCCTTTCCCACTCCACCACTGCTATGGCCACATCCAGCACTGGCACATTCGGCAACACACAGAGAACTAGAGGTGAAAAAAAACCCATTAGTTCATGACACAGCACTGCTCAAACTACCCCAGAAGGAGGTTCTACATGTAGGCAAGCTAACTGCTGAAAATAACCCCCAACTCACCCTGGCTGCCACCCTGTGCCATGGGAACAATGTTGTGCATATGATCAGATTCAGCAGG